>NC_042983.1:13821069-14121069 GCF_901001165.1 Salmo trutta | reverse complement strand
CATAGGATAATGTTACTGTGGAGTGCTATTGCCTGTAAAATTCTGCTTCTAAATGTGTGTGTGACTGTGAGAATGCCACTCTTTTGTACATGACTGTCTTTTTATTTTTTTCATTCTAAAGGAGGTTGAGTTGGAGCTGAGGAGTTCAGACATGCCTGAAGTTTGACTAAAATAAAGCTGTACTGTGTCTCAGTGGAAGTCATTTGTCTCTCTCTTCATGGAAAATAGAATATCACTTTAAATTGCCAGATTAAAATAATCGATAGTAATTGCATTTTTATTCATTTTTTTTGTAAATGAGCCTAAAGACACTCTTGGGTCATAATAATCACACTTGTTATTTTACCATTTTCCCACTAGAGGTCGTCCCGTTAACGTAACGTGGCATCGCACTTTATGCTGCGTTAAAGACAACTGGAAACTCGTGAAAAACGGGTTCCGACTGGGGAAAATCGTTTTGAATGGTCACCCAACTCGGAATTCCAAGTTGAAAACTCGGACATCTTTGTAGATCTCTAACTTTCCGTTCTGAAAATCACTAAAGTCATGATTTGACCTCGTTTTTTTCCTGAGTTCCCAGTTCTCTTGAAAGCGCCATTATACTTCGACACGACCGACAAAGCTTTCTCCTCCGGGCATCTTTCGCTATACCGGTTTAGCGGATGGGTGAAGGATGATGATGATGATGGAGAGGCCCAGGTCACGGTAGCTAGCAGTGCGAGTATGCGGAGAAAGACTTAGCTAAACACCGAGTTTAAGGTTGGTCCTCCTGGTTTAGACCGCTGGAAATGCGGAAATGCCACCAAATGTTATTCGCAGATGTGTGGCTAGAGACAGATGATGTAGCTAGGCTAACGTTACTAGCAATAATATAAGATGTAGCCAGCTATCTATACAAGAGCAGGGCACTGTTTAAGATGAATAAATTATGAATAATTTGTTTAGGATATGCATTATCCGATTTAGTTGGTCATTTTAAAGAGCACCACGAGGAAAGTGTATCCTATCAATTTATCGTGATGCTTGGTTCGATATGGAACAAGAAAGACTAGCATGCCTTCTCTCCTGTACCTGTTCTTGAACCAATCGATTTATTTTATTTGGTTCACACTCCCATATGTCAACCAAGACTTAAATATTTGTTATAAATTGTGATTATACGTGTGTTAAATGTATCATTTTGAACCCATGTTCTTCCCCCCCCCCTTCCTCACAGTTTTGGAGAGGATTCTAGTGGATTTGCCAAGTGATCTGTGTGGAAACTAACCTGATAAACAAGATGAAGAGGGGTTTGCTGCGTGGCTTACTGCCAGAGGTGTCTATCCGACTGCTGCTTCTGGTTGTCTTCCTGTGAGTAATTCAAATTTAAACATCGCAATAACTTTGACAAATGTGTTCTGTATGGACTTGTCTGGTGCAACTCAAAAGAACTAAACTGTGTGTGTGTGTGTGTGTGTTATCTCCCTCAGTGTGACAGAGCAGCTTCCACCCTTTATTCGTGAGATCCAGGCAGAGGAGATGTGGCTGTATAGATTTCACAGAGTGGAGAATGACCATGTCCCCACCTCTCTCATGTTTGTGAGTACTGGTGTGTGTCAGGGGGGAGGCACCGACTGAATTCACTGGAATCTTGGAACATTGAATGTGAATATTTGTTCTGCCGGTAGTACTTCAGATTAAAGCACAGGATAAACTGGAGAGCAACAATAACTTGTTGCCGTGTTATTACCAGGTAATCTTGTGCTTTAATGTAAAGCGCTACCATTCTGTCTTACTAGTTCTTTTGCTATGGTACTGACCATGTCCCTCGTATCAGAGCGTGGCGTGTTTCACTCCATTCCTGGTGATCCTGCTTGTCACCTTTCTGAAGAGAGTTGAGAGAGGAGACGTGAGAGAGGCCTCGCTAGGTAAGGCCTGACTGTAGAACTACACATGCTGTTTGGCATCAGAGCAGCTGCACAGAGATTGTGTGTGTGTGAGAGAAAAATACTGACCCTGTTGTTTGCCTCTGTTCCTCAGCGGTGACTCTGGCTCTGGTACTGAACGGAGTTTTCACCAACGCCATCAAGCTGGTCGTGGGCCGGTGAGTACTAGTCTGGAGTACTAGTCTGGAGATGTACAGTTAGGGTTACATTGCTACAAGCTCAGTATTAGGCCGGCTGGATGTGATGTAGTGTGTGTTCTGTGTGTGCTTCAGGCCAGCTCAGTATTATGCTGACTGGATGTGATGGAGTGTGTGTTCTGTGTGTGCTTCAGGCCAGCTCAGTATTATGCTGATTGGATGTGATGTAGTGTGTGTTCTGTGTGTGCTTCAGGCCAGCTCAGTATTATGCTGACTGGATGTGATGGAGTGTGTGTTCTGTGTGTGCTTCAGGCCAGCTCAGTATTATGCTGACTGGATGTGATGGAGTGTGTGTTCTGTGTGTGCTTCAGACCGCGGCCAGACTTCTTCTACCGCTGTTTCCCAGACGGACAGATGAACCTGGAGATGCACTGCAGCGGCGACCCGGAAGTGGTCATGGAGGGCAGGAAGAGCTTTCCCAGTGGACACTCCTCCTGTAAGGCCCAATCTGATTGGCTAGTCCTCTTGCGAGAGCAGATCTGATTGGCTGTGAGACTACAGTGGGCTCGTTCAGATTAAAAGCTAGTTAGACTGGACCTGTGTGTGTGTGTGTGTTAACTTGGTGGTAACTTTGATAAACAATGTTGTGTTTATTCAGACACTGGCCTTAACATTCTCATGTCAAGCCTTCTCATGTCATTATGAATAAAACTGTTGATCCTACTTTGTAATATGTGCCTGCCCCATCTCTGATCCCCTCTCTCCTCTCGTCTTGTTCAAGTTGCATTCACTGGACTGGGCTTCACAGCGCTGTATGTGGGGGGTAAGCTGCGATGCTTTAGTCTGGGGGGTCGGGGCAGGGCCTGGAGACTGTGTCTCTTCCTTGCTCCCCTCCTCCTAGCCTTCATGATCGCTCTCTCCAGGACCTGCGACTACAAACACCACTGGCAAGGTGAGAGGGCTAGCCATTAACCATGTTCACTTTGAAAAGCGCTATAAACGTATAAGAAAATATTATTCTAATCCACTATTGAGAGACGTGCTAAGGTCTTTGTGTCACTTCTGTATATGTGTGTTGTCCCCTCTGTGTTCAGATGTGTTGGTGGGTTCTGGTCTGGGCCTGGTGTTCTCTTGGCTCTGCTACAGACAGCACTACCCCTCCCTCCAGGACCCTGACTGTCACCGGCCGCTACGCCACAGAGAGACTGTTCCTGCTGTACAGGAACGCAAGCTGGCCAACTCCAACTACATACTACCCCTATAGCTGGCCAACTACATATTACCCCTATAGCTCTACTCCAACTATATATTCAAATCAAATCAAATTGTATTTGATGCACGCGGCGAATAAAACCGGTGTAGACCTTACAGTGAAATGCTTACTTACAAGCCCTTAACCAACAATGCAGTTTTAATAAAAAATAAGTGTTAAAGTAGTTACTAAATAAACTGAAGTAAACAATACATAAATAAAAAAGAAAAAAAAGAAAATAGAAAAATAACTAATAATTAAAGAGCAACAATAATATAACAGTAACGAGGCTATATACAGGAGTAACTGGTACAGAGTCAATGTGCTGGGGCACAGGTTAGTCGAGTTAATTGAGGTAATATGTACATGTAGGTTGAGGTAAAGGGGGGTGGGGGAGGGCAGCGCAGCACACAATTGGCCCACTGTCCGGGTTTGGCCGGTGTAGGCCGTCATTGTAAATAAGAATCTGTTCTTAACTTACTTGCCTAGTTAAATAAAGGTTAAATACTTGTTGTTTTTTATTCAGGAGTCTTATGGCTTGGGTGTAAAAGCTGTTAAGAACCCTTTTTTTTACCTAGACTTGGCACTCCGGTACCGCTTGCCGTAAGGTAGCAGAGAGAACAGTCTATGCCTATGGTGGCTGAAGACTTTGTAGGGCCTTCCTCTGGCACCGCCTGGTATAGAGGTCCTGGATGGCAGGAAGCTTGGCCCCAGTGATGTACTGGGCCGTGCACACTACCCTCTGTTGTACCTTGCGGTCGGAGGCCGAGCAGTTGCCATACTAGGTGGTGGTGCAACCAGTCAGGATGCTCTCGATGGTGCAGCTGTATAACTTTTTGAGGATCTGAGGACCCATGCCAAATCTTTTCAGTCTCCTGAGGGGGAATAGGCATTGTCGTGCCCTCTTCACGACTGTCTTGGTGTGTTTGGACCATGACAGTTCGTTGGTGATGTAGCCACCAAGGAACTTGAAGCTGCTCCACTACAGCCCCGTCGATGAGAATGGGGGTGTGCTCGGCCCTCCTTTTCCTGTAGCCCACGATCATCTCCTTTGTCTTGATCTCGTTGAGGGAGAGGTTGTTATCCTGGCACCACGCTGTCTCATTGTTGTCGGTGATCAGGCCTACCGCTGTTGTGTCGTTGGCAAACTTAATGATGGTGTAGGAGTCATGCTTGGCCATGCAGTCATGGGTGAACAGGGAGTACAGGAGGGGACTTAGCACACACCCCTGAGGGCCACCGTGTTGAGGATCAGCATGGGAGATGTATTGTTACCTACCCTTACCACCTGGGGGCGGCCTGTCAGGAAGTCCAGGATCCAGTTAGAGGGAGGTGTTTAGTCCAGGGTTCTTCAGTTGGACAACTGAATAGGTATCCCCCTTTCCTCTTAGTTTAGTGATGAGCTTTGAGGGCACTGTGGTGTTGAACTCTGAAATGTTGTCAATTAATAGCATTCTCACGTAGGTGTTCCTTTTGTCCAGGTGGGAAAGGGCTCCCGGGCTCCTGAGTAGCGCAGCGGTCTAAGGCACTGCATCTCAGTGCTAGAGGCGTCACTACAGACCCTGGTTTGATTCCAGGCTGTATCACAACCGGCCGTGATTGGAATCCCATAGGGTGCACAATTGGCCCAGCGTCGTCCGGGTTAGGGTTTATCCGGGGTAGGCCGTCATTGTAAATAAGAATTTGTTTTTAACTGACTTGCCTAGTTAAATAAAGGTTCAATACAAAAGGGCAATGTGGAGTGCAATAGAGATTGCGCCGTCTGTGGATCTGTTGGGGCGGTATGCAAATTGGAATGGGTCTAAGGTTTCTTGGATAATGGTGTTGATGTGAGCCATGACCAGCCTTTCAAAGCACTTTATGACTACAGACGTGAATGCTACGTAGTCATTTAGGCAGGTTACCTTTGTGTTCTTTGGCACAGGGACTATGGTGGTCTGCTTGAAACATGTTGGTGTTACAGCTCAAATCGAACTACATACTACACCTATAGTGCAAATCCAACTACATACTACCCATCTAGTGAAATACCATTTACATACTACCCCTGTAGTCTTTAACTTCTACTACATACTACCCCTTTGTCCCGGGTTCTTTATATCTGGGCAACTGATCTCCAACTACATACTACCCCGATGGCTCTACTCAATGAGTGGTTGAGTAACTAGTGGTAGAAATGGGACCAGGCCCAAATGTTAACCCTGAGTGGGGAGGAGAGGGACTGTAATTTTTGAGCCCACCAGGTACCAGGTGCTAAGCTGTCAGTGCTACTGAAATAATTTGTATTCCCTGGAAGTAGGAAAGTCCTCTCAATGCACACACTGGATTAACCACAGCAGTTCATTATTTTTTCCTCATATTATGATATCCTGTTTGTTTTGTCTGATTTATAGTGCACTACTTTTGACCACAGCCCTATAGGCTCTGATCAAAAGTAGTGCACTGTATATGGAATAGGGTACCATTTGGGAGGCAGACATGTCTGTGGAGGTGAGGGTGCACTTTTCTGTAGAGTTCAGTGTGAACACTAGGATTGCAGTGGCCTAGAATCACATTACAGTTTGTACATTTAGAGTTCATCCTTTACATCAGTGGTCACCAACTGGTCGATCGTGATCAGATTTCCAAGCCAAACATTTCTGTAAAAAACGCAACAATAAAGCCTTGCAATCCTAGTTTTTTTTATTAGTTTTGTGCTTTTCGTGGTAGGTGGACTTGGTTCAGCAGACCAAGCACCGGGAAGTGTTCCCATTTTCAACCATTTCATGTGTCTGAATGTAGAACACCGCCTACCCGGCAGGCCCAGAGAGCAAATCAAGTGCACCTATAGGCCTACCGCTGGCCAATCAGATAGCTCAGATTATCGTGTCTGCACAGTTTCCTTGCGCCATAGACTGTAAAAAGAAGCCTCAAACGCACAGCAAAGTTGATGTGAGATTTCAAAATGTTTAAAACCATAACTATAGAGACTCAACGAATACAGAAAAGAGCTGCTGTTTTTATGAGTAAGTTCATGTTTAAATTGTTATTCAGCACTGTCAACACTTTGTTCAACAGTTTTATAATCCAAAAAATGTGTGTTCTCGCTATTTCCACTCATGCTACAACCAGCACTGCAGCTGCAAGGAATGAGTATAGCAAAGCTTGCATTGTTATTATTTGCGGCTTGTTTTTTTTTTTATATCAAGGAATATTTCACTTTCTCGAAGGAGTAACAACATGAATTGGTGCATGAGGCAGAAATAATGCAGTGTGACTTAAGTTTCGCAATTAGTTGGAAGACTGTGTCCCCTTTTCTTAGTGGATGGAGGGAGAGAGGAGGGATGGTGAGTCGGGTGAGAGACAGACCCTGCCTCCCCTCAGACTGAACATCAGATGCTGGTCCAGTTAAAAGAAAAAGCCAGTTATTATGCTCACTCAGCTGTCTCACAAGTAATACAACAAATGATCTATTACCAGTGTGATCATATACCAACATTTTTTAAATATCATTTCAAAATGATCTGAGAAGAACAACATTGGCAGGGCAATTCAAGAGTAGCCAATATGCAGTGATAATGTATTGGGCCTATAACCTACTGCACAAATCTCATTGCTACAAAACTGCTTTCAATTGGTTAATGTTGCATAGGCTTACGTTTTTTAAGTAATGTTTTTAAAAAAATCTGAGTGGTAGGATCTCAGCTTGCATTTTGTCTCGGAAAGTGATCTTGACTCAGAAATGGTTGGTGACCACCGCTTTACATTGTTTGTATTCCTGTGTATTTATTCCCGTTCAGTACAGTTGTTTCTGCAGATAAGTTACTTAGTTGTTCTGTGATGCTGGTAAAACTGATACCAGTATGCAAACTGCTGTATGGCTGACACCATTGAAATGTTTGGACTTTGGAGGCAGTTCTGTGATGGCAGTAACCCCCGTAAAGGCAATCGGATGGAGATGGTTTGGGATGTGAGGAAGAAACCGTTTCCAGCAGAAACAGCTGACTGACTGATGTGTGCCTTTGTTCAATATTTTATTTATTTTTTACATTCCTCTTTAAACCAATAAGCTATTCACTCATTGCATGTACTGCACATACAGTTGAAGTCGGAAGTTTACATACACCTTAGCCAGATACATTTAAACTCAGTTTTCACAATTCTTGACATTTAATCCAAGTAAAAATTCCCTGTCTTAGGTCAATTGGACCATTCCTCCTGACAGAGCTGGTGTAACTGAGTCAGGTTTGTAGGCCTCCTTGCTCGCACACGTTTTTTCAGTTCTGCCCACAAATTTTCTATAGTATTGAGGTCAGGGCTTTGTGATGGCCACTCCAATACCTTGACTGTGTTGTCCTTAAGCCATTTTGCCACAACTTTGGAAGTATGCTTGGGGTCATTGTCCATTTGGAAGACCCATTTGCGACCAAGCTTTAACTTCCTGACTGATGTCTTGAGATGTTGCTTCAATTTATCCACATAATTTTCTTCACTCATGATGCCATCTATTTTGTGAAGTGCGCCAGTCCCTCCTGCAGCAAAGCACCCCCACAACATGATGCTGCCACCCCCGTGCTTCACGGTTGGGATGGTGTTCTTCGGCTTGCAAGCCTCCCCCTTTTTCCTCCA
Source organism: Salmo trutta (assembly GCF_901001165.1). Classification (NCBI taxonomy): domain Eukaryota; kingdom Metazoa; phylum Chordata; class Actinopteri; order Salmoniformes; family Salmonidae; genus Salmo; species Salmo trutta. The sequence continues at coordinate 14,113,147 of NC_042983.1, read as the reverse complement.
AACATAACTATGGTCATTATGGCCAAACAGTTCTATTTTTGTTTCATCAGACCAGAGGACATTTCTCCAAAAAGTATGATCTTTGTCCCCATGTGCAGTTGCAAACCGTAGTCTGGCTTTTTTATGGCGGTTTTGGAGCAGTGGCTTCTTTCTTGCTGAGTGGCCTTTCAGGTTATGTCGATATAGGACTCGTTTTACTGTGGATATAGATACTTTTGTACCTGTTTCCTCCAGCATCTTCCCAAGGACCTTTGCTGTTGTTATGGGATTGATTTGCACTTTTCGCACCAAAGTACGTTAATCTCTAGAAGACAGAATGCGTCTCCTTCCTGTGAGGTTTGACGGCTGCGTGGTCCCATGGTGTTCATACTTGCGTACTATTGTTTGTGCAGATGAAAGTGGTACCTTCTGGCGTTTGGAAATTGCTCCCAAGGATGAACCAGACTTGTGGAGGTCTACATTTTTTTTCTGAGGTCTTGGCTGATTTCTTTTGATTTTCCCATGATGTCAAGCAAAGAGGCACTGCGTTTGAAGGTAGGCCTTGAAATACATCCACAGGTATACCTCCAATTGACTCAAATGATGTCAATTAGCCTATCAGAAGCTTCTAAAGCCATGACATCATTTTCTGGAATTTTCCAAACTGTTTAAAGGCACAGTCAACTTAGTGTATGTAAACTTCTGACCCACTGGAAATGTGATACAGTGAAATAATCTGTCTGTAAACAATTGTTGGAAAAATGACTTGTCATGCACAAAGTAGATGTCTTAACCGACTTGCCAAAACTATAGTTTGTTAACTAGAAATGTGTGGAGTGGTTGAAAAACGAGTTTTAATGACTCCAACCTAAGTGTATGTAAACTTCCGACTTCAACTGTATATACTTTAGTGTATGCTTCCTTTTTCTACTTAAGTATTGTCTGTAGAAAACAACTTGGTCGAAGCGCAACTTGGTCGAACTTGAACATTCACCCAACTCTCATTGACATCAAGGAATGGTTTTCAGGAAACTTCGACTCGCATGCATTTTTCAAGTTTTGCCATTACTGTGTACGCTTACATTGATTGTTTAACATCAATGTGATCAGATAGAATTTAACTTTACAATGTGTATAGATTTGATTCCAACTTGTTGTATGGACTTTTTACTTCATCCAACGTATTGTTGGTTAAATGTTTGTAGACATGGTGGCGTTTTGTGGATTGTGTAAGGATACACAGGGTGTGTTTAGAATGGAATCGGGCTAACATACTGCTTCTAGAATGAAGTGGCAGAGTGAGTCAGTATAAATGAATCTGAATTTAATTTTGAATCAGAATCTGAAGTTATAGAAATTGTCAAGGAGTGTAAAAGTTGTATTGAAATTTATAACTGGTCCTTTTACTGATAAAACTGTACATGTTTTTTACTTTGTAGCTCATATTTATGTGGTAATGTCAATTTGCAATGAAGATAATTCATTTTAGGGCTGAATTAAAATGTGATTTAGTTGCTAGGTTCCTGCTCCATAGACTACTGATTGTACCCAATTGTTTTAATTTACACGCTACACACTATCTATTTTGGTGAAGATAATTCAGGCACACTAATGAATGTGGTGCCAACTTGCATGTTCCACTGCTGAAGAGTCTCTACTTTATCAGGGTATAGGGATTGTTTTAATATAAGGCTACTGCTTGTGTCCTTCCAGCTTCCACTTATCTGCCTTTGCTTGTAGAGGAGACAACTACAAGCTGCTCCTGTTAACACTGTAGGCGGATTGTATTTGTTGTGATGAACTTATTGGTGACACACTTTTACTATTATGTTTCTTAATAAAACCACTCAAATCTACACATCGTCTGCTGCCTATTCTTCAACTGAACCATCAATAATGAAATATTTGTTGCAGTAGAACAAATCAATGGCCACATCATCAAAGGTCAACAGATTCAATCTGCTAAAACATATTGAATAGCGCCCTTACAAGGCGAGATAATGATTTAAATGGTTTCACTGTCCAGACCCATCTACACTTGTGAGATATCCAGACACGATGCGTGCCTGACTACCTCTGGAGGAAGGAAAGGAGAAGGAAGATCACAACCAGATTGCGTCTTTTGATCGTCTACAAATGTGGACATAATCAGGACAAAGGGTGCATGTCAGCAGGTAGCCTAGCGATTAAGCGTGTTGGGCCAGTAACTGAAAGGTCACTGGTTTGAAACTCAGTCAGCAAGGTTGGAAAATCTGCCGCTCTTCCCTTGAGCAAGGCAGTTAACCCCCAACAACTGGACGTCGATTAAAAACCTCTTAAGGATCCGCCTCTTTTTTCTATTTTCATCTAAAATGACATACCCAAATCTAACTGCCTTTAGCTCAGGACCTGAAGCAAGGATATGCATGTTCTTGATACCATTTGAAAGGAAACAGACCACAAGCAGACCACATTGAAGTTGTAGAAATGTGAAATGAATATAGGAGAATATAACACATTAGATCTGGTAAAAGATAATACAAAGGAAAAGCCAACCGTTTTGTTTTATTTTCTTTGTACCATCATCTTTGAAATGCATGAGAAAGGCCATAATGTATTATTCTAGCCCAGTTGCAATTTAGAGTTTGGCCACTAGATTGCAGCAGAGTGTGTGCAAAGTTTTAGACTGAACCAATGAACCATTGTATTTCTGTTGAAAATTTTGAATCAAGACTGCCCAAATGAGCCTAATTGGTTTATTAAAAACTTTTCAAGTTCATTACTGTGCACTCTCAAACAATAGCATGATATTATTTCACTGTAATAGCTACTGTAAATTGGACAGTACTGTTAGATTAACAAGAATTTAAGCTTTCTGCAAATATCAGATATGTCTATGTCCTGGGATATGTTCTTGTTACTTACAACCTCATGCAAATCGCATTACCGTATGTTAACGCAACCGTCCCGCAGGGGACCCACCAATCCTGTAGAGGTTTTAAGACAGCCCCCCGCACATCTCTGATTCAGAGGGGTTGGGTTAAATGCGGAAGACACATTTCAGTTGAATCCATTCAGTTGTACAACTGACTAGGTATCCTCCTTTCCCTTTCAATAGGAAATTACCTTAACATTTCTAGCACGAAATCACAGATGATCCATTATTTTGGATAATCGAGTGGTCGCTCTAACAATGAAGAGAAACATCTTCAAAAATGAAATGCAGTCGGGACTACTCTAGCCAATGAGAGCGCAGATACACGCGTGAACAACAGGCACAACTCCTAATTATATCAGTACAATGCATTATAAAACATTTTCTTTATCAAATAAGCCACACATAGCAAATAAGCCATTATATTTTTTGTAACTCATTGTCCTCCATATTAAAACAAATCGCTTGGTGAGAGGTGCTGCCTAAATCGACATCGTCGGTGCCCTTGCTCAAGGGAAGAACGGCAGATTTTTCAACCTCGCCAGCTCGAGGATTCAAACCAGGGACCTTTCAGTTACTGGCCCAATGTGAATTGGTGACCACTTGACCTTTCCTCTAGCGCCACAATCAGGCCTTTTCATTTCCATTTTGTTTTCCATTTTCCATTTCCACTTTTACAGCTGCTTATTTTCTAGTTGGTATGTATACTTAGTTCAAAAATCTGCTGCTGATTTTATTATTTTGTTCATTCTATAGATGATAATGTTAATTTATTCTAATTGAAGAGGTTAATGTATATTTAAGTTATATTTATTTTAAGTTATTCATCAATGTTAAGAGAATTTTCCATTCAAGAATTGTACCATTAAAATTACATTTAGACTGTAAAATATGGACTTTAGCACATTTCTTATAGAGGGTATCAGTCAGTCTTGCATCAAATAGTGAATTCCACTGTATGCAGAATGTTGCATGCATGTCTGCACAGTGTTATATTTTCACAGCTCAGTGTCAGTAAATATCGTACAGTAAATATTGGACTACAAGAGAGTTGCAAGCCTGCAAAGGTAGAGTTATTTAAAGCTTTGAATGGTTTGATTGGGTTCTGGAGGTGTCTGGTTACAGCAATTGTGAAGGGTTGGTGTGGCCTGTGGTGGTGGGGCCCAATGTGATATCTTTTCATGGGGCCCAAAATCCCTAGCGGCACCCATTCCTGTTGTTCACACGTGTATCTGCCCTCTCATTGGCTAGAGTCGTCCCGACAGTATTCCATTTTTGAAGACGTTTCTCTTCATTGTTAGAGCGGCCGCTTGAGTATCTGGTCAATATAATGGATAATCTGTGATATCGTGCTAGACTTTTTAGGTCATTTCTTATTGAAAGGGAAAGGAAAGGGGGATATCTAGTCAGTTGTACAATGCATGGATTCAACTGAAATGTGCCTTCCTTTATTTAACTCAACCCCTCTGAATCAGAGATGTGCGGGGGGGCTGCCTTAATCGGCACCCACGTCATCAGTGCCCAGGGAACGGTGGATTAACTGCCTTGCTCAGGGACAGAGCCAACATTGCAGTGTTTACCATGAATGCGGTCTCCGCTATAATGTGGGAACAATACCTTTCCATTTCAATAATCCTGTAACTCTGAATTTTCCAGGAAATCTGGTCACAATGTGGACGAATAAGGCTGCTTCTACACAGGCACCCCAATTTGGATCTTTTTTTCACTAGGCAAGTCAGTTAAGAACAAATTCTTATTTACAATGACGGCCTACCCCGGCCAAACCCTCCCCTAACCCAGACAACACTGGGCCAACTGTGTGCCGCCCTATGGGACTCCCAATCACGGCCGGTTGTGATACAGCCTGGGATTGAACCAGGGTCTGTAGTGACACCTCTAGCACTGAGATGCAGTGCCTTAGACCGCTGCGCCACTCGGGAGTGTAGGCATGTGTAGAGGCATATCTGAAAATGTGGGCACAATCAGAATGTGGACAAGATTAGGACACAGGACCAATGTTAGCACCAGGTATAAACGAGGCCAGAGATGTCTTTCTCTTTCACTGTCTCATACCATTTGGATGAAGGAAACAACTGCTAATAGCTGATGTAGCAGTTGTGGTTTCCTTAATTCAAACGGTTTTCTGACAGACTGTTCTCACAGTATCAGTAAGGCAGAGAGTAACAGCTTCTACACCTGCATTACTTGCTGTTTGGGGTTTTAGATTGGGTTTCTGTACAGCACTTTGTGACATCAGCTGATGTAAGAAGGGCTTTATAAATACATTTGATTGATTGATCTATTAACTTAGGAAACACCATGACATAGGAGGGTGGGGGGTTAGAGTAATTGTTATGTTTGAACAAACTTTCAGGCTACTTTTTAACTTTTTCAGTTGAAAAAGGATATTCCGAGTATAACTAATAGTAATATAAAGACATTGAGCCAAATAGTGATATTTAGATACATTTTTTTTGCAAAACTTCAGAAATGACCACATTCATGTCCATAAGGAAATGTATCATTTCCTGTTGTACACTTGTTCTGAGTTTACTGAATGGGCAAATTTCCATATTGTTCTTTTTTTTTTTTTAACAGTTTAGTATTTAATCTCAAAATAACCCCAGTTGGTAGGCTGTAAAATATGTGGTAGTTTGAGGGTACTTTTTTCAACCTGTAACTCCACCAACTTGGTGAAAGTTTCAGGCCATTTACAAAAACCTGTTAAAGGTAAATTTCACCACTTTTAAATATCATATTCATCATCTCCAGCGGAAACACCTAATCTGTTTATGGGCGCTGTTCAGGCTTGAGATAAAATGTATTATTTACTTAAATCTGTTTTAAAGGTGCAATATGCAGAAATCGCTTCACCATTTCCTGGTTGCTAAAATTCAAATATTTCACCTAATTTCAGTTTATGTGTCAAAGTAAATATAGTGTAGTGAATCATTGTACCATCTAAACCGCTGAGAAATATATTTTCCATAACAAAAACTATTGCATTTTTATCTGTTTGAAGCTGGAATACAAAACCAAAAGTAAAAGAGTAAAAAACGAGAAAGAAATAGAAATAGCGCACATAGAACAAATCTACCTATAACGACACAGGACAAGACCCAAATGCAGACACAGGAGGCAGATATTTCGAGTCTCTGATATTTATTAATAGACAAAGGGCAGGTCGAGGACAGGCAGAAGTTCGTAAACCAGGTCAGAGTCAAATGGGTACAGGATGGCAGGCAGGCTCGAGGTCAGGCAGAAAATATTGGAACCAGGGGACTAGAAAACAGGGACTAGACAAACAGGAGCACGGAAAAACACGCTGGTAGGCTTGACAAGACAAATTGGCAACAGACAAACAGAAACCATCGGTATAAATACACAGGGGATAATGGGAACAAATGGGAGACATCTGGTGGGGGGTGGAGACAAGCACAAGACAGGTGAAACAGATCAGAGTGTGACACTTCCGCTTCTTGGACTTGCTTTTTAAGAATGACAGTTCTATAGCTCACAATTCTATGTGAATGACACATTGCAGCTTTATGTCTACTTATCTCAAGTCTAAGTGATTTTAACCAACTATGGGTAGGCAAAAGTTACTTTACTAACCTTTGCCTGCTCAGTTAGTTAATGACATGATGCACACCAGATGACATCAAAAGTGTTTCCCGATGATGTCATCGTAAACACTTATCTTCTATCTCTTTGACTACAGTCGTGGCGAAAAGTTTTGAGAATGACACAAATATTAATTTTCACAAAGTCTGCTGCCTCAGTTTGTATGATGGCAATTTGCATATACTCCAGAATGTTATGAAGAGTGATCAGATGAATTGCAATTAATTGCAAAGTCCCTCTTTGCCATGCAAATTAACTGAATCCCCAAAAAACATTTCCACTGCATTTCAGCCCTGCCACAAAAGGACCAGCTGACATCATGTCAGTGATTCTCTCGTTAACACAGGTGTGAGTGTTGACGAGGACAAGGCTGGAGATCACTCTGTCATGCTGATTGAGTTCGAATAACAGACTGGAAGCTTCAAAAGGAGGGTGGTGCTTGGAATAATTGTTCTTCCTCTGTCAACCATGGTTACCTGCAAGGAAACACGTGCCGTCATCATTGCTTTGCAAAAAAAGGGCTTCACAGGCAAGAATATTGCTGCCAGTAAGATTGCACCTAAATCAACCATTTATCGGATCATCAAGAACTTCAAGGAGAGCAGTTAAATTGTTGTGAAGAAGGCTTCAGGGTGCCCAAGAATGTCCAGCAAGCGCCAGGACCGTCTCCTAAAGTTGATTCAGCTGCAGGAAAAACATCAGGGACAGACTGATGTTCTGCAAAAGGTAAAGGGATTGGACTGCTGAGGACTTGGGTAAAGTCATTTTCTCTGATGAATCCCCTTTCCGATTGTTTGGGGCATCTGGAAAAAAGCTTGTCCGGAGAAGACAAGGTGAGCGCTACCATCAGTCCTGTGTCATGCCAACAGTAAAGCATCCTGAGACCATTCATGTGTGGGGTTGCTTCTCAGCCAAGGGAGTGGGCTCACTCACAATTTTGCCTAAGAACACAGCCATGAATAAAGAATGGTACCAACACATCCTCCGAGAGCAACTTCTCCCAACCATCCAGGAACAGTTTGGTGACGAACAATGCCTTTTCCAGCATGATGGAGCACCTTGCCATAAGGCAAAAGTGATAACTAAGTGGCTCGGGGAACAAAACATTGATATTTTGTGTCCATGGCCAGGAAACTCCCCAGACCTTAATCCCATTGAGAACTTGTGGTCAATCCTCAAGAGGCAGGTGGACACACAAAACCCCACAAATTCTGACAAACTCCAAGCATTGATTATGCAAGAATGAGTTGCCATCAGTCAGGATGTGGCCCAAAAGTTAATTGACAGCATGCCAGGGCGGATTGCAGAGGTCTTGAAAAAGAAAGGTCAACACTGCAAATATTGACTCTTTGCATCAACTTCATGTAATTGCCAATAAAAGCCTTTGACACTTATGAAATGCTTGTAATTATGCTTCAGTATTCCATAGTAACATCTGACAAAAATATCTAAAGACACTGAAGCAGCAAACTTTGTGAAAATTAATATTTGTGTCATTCTCAAAACTTTTGGCCACGACTGTACAGATGAACGTGGTACCTTCAAGCATTTGGAAATTGCTCCCAAGGATGAAGGGTTATTGTAAATGGCCTGAAACTTTCACCAAGTGAAACCACCCTTAAAGGGAAATCAAAATTGGTGCAACACTGGTCCACCTCTTCCTCGATGGTGAAAGAGTTACAGGTTGAAATGGGAACCCTCAACTTACCACATATTTCACAGTACATTAGGGTTGAATGGCGGGAACCCCGTTACCGAGATTTGCAGGGACTTAGGGTAACATGAAATAGAAGCCCCCCTAAGATCAATGTCTAATTGCTGACACAAAAAAGTAAAGAAATTGTAGGTGGATGATGGCCATGCTGAGGGTAACAAATTATAAAGGAAAATAAATGGCTACAGTTAACAGATTGGTAGTTATTTAATAACATTTATTTTTTAGGAAAGGGGCATTTTGCCCAGCTACCTGGGGCATTAACCCAGGGGGCATCTCGCCCCATAGTACCCTACTGCCCAAAACCACTCACTTTTCCCTGGATAAATAACTGCGAGAACCCAGTAAATTATAATATTTTATTTATATGAACAGTATTGTGTAAAATTGAACTGTTAAATTATATGTGATTTCTAATTCTGGCTTCTCTACAGCCTCTGCATGATGAACCAACACTCAGGGTGGGGACAGACCCATCTAAGTAAGGAGTGCAGCTCACAATGCATGTAGACCTATCATCTCATCATGGAAACTTTTTTTCAGGAAGGTCTGCATTTCCTGCAGCATAGCCTATGCTACAGTAATATAAAGACCAAATGCGCGCCTAATTTACCCATTTCCATCTTGCTTTCGGGGTCACCTTGTTTCTTAATTGTAAAGATTTTTTTTTTTTTGCAGCTACAGTTTTAAAACAGCCTATCACTCAAATATCATTGCTTTAATTAAATTAGTGCACGCACGAACAGTCTCTCTCTCTAGTCTTTCTCTCTCCATCAACTCCATTCAAATTGCATCCAAAATAGATAATAATGTTTTAGATTGATATATAACCCTATATATAAATGTCCTAGCCTACCTCTTTCAGGTAACAAATTCAATGCAGTAATAGCCTTATATTTAACTAATCAATGATCGGTCATGCATAATAAGTTTCTCATTTATAGCCTCTGTCTCTTGCGCAATATGCAAGCACCTGTGTTTCCGCTGGCCTCTCCTTAAAAAACGTTCCTTAGCTCTTGGAGTCCCATGCAGGAAAAGCTAGACTCGAATAGCTTGCTGGACATAATTTTTTTTGTTGCATTTCTTATACCAATAGACTTTTCGAAGAGGGACGCAAGCTGTTTTTTTGCTGAATGTTTCATGTAACTGTTGAAAGTGAGGAAGAGGAGGTAAGCTACTAACAAAGGGGAAATATAGATATAGAGCTAGCCAACAACACAGCTAACACAATCACTTCAAACTGAAGCTAGAAAGACTGCAAACTACAGTAGCTGCACTTCGTTTCATTTTAGATTTTTTCAATTGACATTTGTATATATCCATAAAAATGATGCCAGCTGATTCATGATTTCGATTGGCTGAGAAACGCTGCCTGCCTGTCTGTCTCATCCAGACTTGTTCATTACTATAGGACAGCTGGAGATCGAATTTGAATATTGAAACAATGTTGCAAATGTTGGAGAGACAGACAGCAAGGTTTATACAAATCTCTGCTGTTGAAAATGAAATGTTAGTCTAAAAGAAATGTGAAATAATGTCTAGATGCTTTTTATAGTGGAGATCAAGTTTATAAATTGCTTGGCTGGGCTGATGAGACAGTGGATTGCATAGTCAAATGGAACATAGTAAATAGGCATTTTAACGTCATAAATTTAGCCGGTGGTAACTTGTGGAATAGACACCGGCTGGAATGTGGTTTTAACCAATCAGCATTCAGAATTAGACCCACCTGTTGTATAATCTGTCGTGTGTAATGTGCAGTAGCCTACATCATACCGTATATGTATTGGATAATGGCACAATCATTTGGACTTTTTTGGGCTTGGGCTCATTAAATGTCGTTAATGTGAGGCTTATAAAATCTATTTAATATGACTCATCAGGTAGCATCAGGTTAGAATTTTCATGCTGATCGATGCTCTAATCAAATCCAGACATTTATATGCTTTATAATGCTTTCGAATGGCACTTACGGTTTTGGAGGGAAATACCGGGTTACCCGGGATGACAAGTGATTTATTCTCGGGATGGAACAACCCTACAGTACATGGATTAGCCTACCAACTGGGGTCATTTTGAAATTAAAGATTAAAATGTTTAAAAAAAGAAAAATCATAGCAATTTTTGGGGAATAATAATTTATTTGAAATAGTTATTACACTGTTCTTCATTATTTACCTCTTCCTCGTCTAGTGATATAACATGGCAGAAAAGATGTTTGACGCTGTGGAGGAGCTTGCGGAGGACATAATCAAGGTGATTCAGTGGAAACAGTGTGATGAGCATGAACCTCCTATCCCAGAAGAACAGATGAAGGTACAGTGCCTTGCGAAAGTATTCGGCCCCCTTGAACTTTTCGACCTTTTGCCACATTTCAGGCTTCAAACATAAAGATATAAAACTGTAATTTTTTGTGAAGAATCAACAACAAGTGGGACACAATTATGAAGTGGAACGAAATTTATTGGATATTTTAAACTTTTTTAACAAATAAAAAACTGAAAAATTGTCCGTGCAACATTATTCAGCCCCTTTACTTTCAGTGCAGCAAACTCTCTCCAGAAGTTCAGTGAGGATCTCTGAATGATCCAATGTTGACCTAAATGACTAATGATGATAAATATAATCCACCTGTGTGTAATCAAGTCTCCGTATAAATGCACCTGCTCTGTGAAAGTCTCAGAGGCCCGTTTAAAGCGCAGAGTGCATCATGAAGAACAAGGAACACACCAGGCAGGTCCGAGATACTGTTGTGGAGAAGTTTAAAGCCGGATTTGGATACAAAAAGATACATCTTCAGTTTTATCCTATCACAGCCATTTAACTCTGTAACTGTTTTAAAGTCACCATTGGCCTCATGGTGAAATCCCTGAGTGGTTTCCTTCCTCTCCGGCAACTGACTTAGGAAGGACGCCTGTATCTTTGTAGTGACTGGGTGTATTGATACACCATCCAAAGCGTAATTAATAACTTCACCATGCTCAAAGGTATATTTGATGTCTGCTTTTAAAATGTTTACCCATCTACCAATAGGTGCCTTTCTTTGAGAGGCATTGGAAACCTTCCTGGTCTTTGCGGTTAAATCTGTGTTTGAAATTCACTGCTCGACTGAGGGGCTTAACAGATAATTGTATGTGCGGGGTGCAGAGATGAGGTAGTCATTCAAAAATCATGTTAAACACTATTATTGCACACAGAGTCCATGCAACTTATTACGTGACTTGTTAAGAACATTTTTACTCTTGAACTTATTTAGGCTTACCATAACAAAGGAGTTGAATACGTATTGACTCAAGACATTTCAGATTTTCATTGTGTATTGATTTGTAAACATTTTGAAAAACATAATTCCACTTTGACATTATGGGGTATTGTGTGTAGGCCAGTGACAAAAAATAAATACAATTAATCAATTTTAAACTCAGGCTGTAACACAACCAAATGTGAAAAAAGTAAATGGGTGTGAATACATTCTGTAGGCACTGTGTACTATCCATGGTACTATTTCTACTGATCAACCCTCAACCCTAACCCTAACCCCTACCCTAACTCTAACCTGAACCCTTACCTAACCCTTACCATAACCATTTAAAATGTCAACATCAATCAGGTAGGGATGTCCCAAGGATTCCGGATAGCAAGGACCAAAGAGATCTCTGTCCGACAAAATGCTATCCTGGTAAAGTATGTTTTATTTATTTGTAATCTAACTATTTATACCATCAATGCAAGCTGTAAAATCACTCCCAATTTAGAACACAGCCACCTTAGTAACGTAGCTTGCTAGTCAGTGGATCTTTGACATTATGGGGCTATTTTCCTTCCACTGGTCCTGGGGCCCTTGTTAAGGTCAACCTTTACCCAGTACCAGGACATTTTAGCCAAAAACCTGGTTGGCACTGCCAGGAGGCTGAAAGTTGGCCGCAAGTGGATCTTCCAGCAAGACAATAACCTCCAAATCCCAAAAGATTTCAAGTCAGTATCTGGACTTGAACCCATATTGAAAACCTGTGGTTTGAATTGAAGATGGCAATCCATAACCGTAGACGAAAGATATCTGCAAAGATTATGTACAGAGGAATGGTCTCAGGAATTGTGTACAGATCCTTGCAACATGGGGCCGTACATTATCATGATGATGGGGGATGAATGGCACCACAAAGGGCCTCAGGATCGCGTCATGGTATCTGCAATTGTGTTCGTTGTCCGTAGCTTATGCCTGCCCATACCATAACCCCATGCCCCATGGGGCACCCTGTTCATAATGTTGACATCAGCAAACCGCTTGTCCACGCAACGCCATACACATGGTCTGCGGCTGTGAGGCTGGTTAGACGTACTGCCAAATTCTCTAAAACGACATTGGAGGCGGCTTATGGTAGAGAAATTAACATGAAATTCTCTGGCAACAGCTTGGGTGGACATTCGTGTAGTCAGCATGCCTATTGCACATCTGTTGCATTGTGTTGTGTGACAAAACTGCACATTTTAGAGTTGCCTTTTATTGTCCCCAGCACAAGGTGCACCTGTGTAATGATCATGTTGTTTAATCAGCTCTTGATATGCCACACCTGTCAGGTGGATGGATTATCTTGGCAGAGGAGATATACTCACTAACAAATTTGTGCACAAAATTTGAGATTAATAATATTTGTGTGCATATGGAACATTTCTGGGATCTTTTATTTCAGCTCATGAAACATGGGACCTAACACTTTACATGTCACATCTATATTTTTGTTCAGTGTAAAATCATACCATGGACACCTAAGCCTATATGCCTTTGCATGCAATGCCCTGATGCATTTAGTACTCAAATTTCTGACAGCTGAACCGTGAGGTGGACAATGATGGTTTTAGGAAAGTAGCCTAAAAAATGATTTAAAAAAATATAGGCTACACATTTTTGCATATGCTACACATCGAAACACAAGGAATAATGTTTTTGTAATTTTTAATAGGCTGTTTTTAAGGACACATAAATGTGATTCATTTGGCCAACATCCCTCCTTTTTTGTGTACTTTTACCCCAATTTAATGATAGCCAATTGATAGTTACAGTCTTGTCACATCGCTGCAACTCCCGTACGGACTCTGGAGAGGCAAAGGTCAAGAACCATGCGTCCTCCAAAACACAACCCTGCCATGCCACACTGCTTCTTGACACACTGCTCGCTTAACCTGGAAGCCAGCCACACCAATATGTCAGAGGAAACACCGTATAACTGGCAACTGAAGTCAGCGTGCATTGTGCCCGGGACCCAAAACAAGGAGTTGATAGAGCACGATGGGACAAAGCCAAGAGTGTGCAAAGCTGTCATCAAGGCAAAGGATGGCTACTTTGAAGAATCTAAAATAGAAAATAAATTTTGATTTGTTTAACACTTTTTTGGTTACTACATGATTCCATATGTGTTATTTCATAGTTTTGATGTCTTCACTTTTATTCTACAATGTATAAAATAGTATAAATAAAGAAAAACCCTTGAATGAGTAGGTGTGTCCAAACTTTTGACTGGTATTTTATGTATTTTTTGAACTGACAAATAAAATCTAGCAATCCAAACTATGCAGCGGCATTTTGATGAATGGAAAGAGACATCTGTTACAAAAAAGTTTAACGACATTCAGAGATCAAGCTAAACTAAGCATTCATTTACAAGCTAAGCCTTCATTTATATTTTTACATACTAGGTGAGCATACAAGGTAGGGAGGGATGTATTTTTTGTTTGTCGAGATTGACAGTCTATTTGTTTGGGTGTTGAAAACGCAAACCATGATATTGAAGTCGATGTGTTTTGTTTATTGGTTGTGTGGTGCATTGGCACAGAAACCAGGTGGATAATTCATTGCATATATTTTATATAATTATACATATGGCATCAAAATGCTGAAAAACAGCTGATAATTGTCTGCAACCGGCTCTGATCGTGAAGTAATGAAACAGGCAGGGAGAGTGAGCTCCTCTGTGGTGGTCGGCGAACCCTCAACCTTCTGGCCCGTAGCCCTGCGTGGCATCAACTGTGCCACAAAAGTAGTAGGCATACACAGGGTCGCTACAGTTATTGTTATTTGTGGGCATAAACATTATTTTCAGTTAATTCTATGAGGGGGAGGGTGTTCAATTTATTTTACAGTACAAGGGGAGGGCCATGTGAAAATATTTTTTACGTTGGGGAGGGGGATGCTGTTTTTTAATGACACTTTGAGTAAATGACACCCCCTTGTAAATTTCGATCTGTCCTTAAACACAATCATGTTAATAAATGTCACACACATACAGTCAGGTACATAATTATTGGCACCCTGGATAAAGATGAGCAAAAAATACTCGATCAAATAAATAATACAAATACTGAGCTATTTTGTATGCTCCAAGAAAATTGGGAAAACACTTTATACTAATACAATCTCAGCGAAAGAGATAAAACAAATATTAGCACCCGTTTTCAATACTCTTTCACCCTCCCCTTGCAAGGATAACGACACTGAGCCTTTTTCTAAAATCTTTTATGAGATTGGAGAACACATTGGGAGGGATCTTAGACTATTCCTTCATACAGGATCTTTCCAGATCCTTCATACCTTTCATCAGCTCTTATGGACTGCCCTCTTCAATTCAAACCACATGTTTTCAATGGGGTTGAAGTCCAGAGACTGATGGAAACATGATGGCCTCTCCAGTGGCGCAGTAGTCTAAGGCACTGCATTGTGTCACTACAGCCCCGGGTTCGATACCAGGCTGTATCACAGCCAGCCGTGACCTGGAGACCCATGAGGCGGCACACAATTGGCCCAGCGTCGTCTGGGTTAGGTCGGCAGGATTTCCTTGTTCCATCGTGCTCTAGCGACTCCTTGTGGCAGGTCGGGTGCCTGCAAGCTGACTTCGGACCCAGATGGACTGTATTTCCTCCGACACATTGGTGTGGCTGGCTTCCGGGTTAAGGAAGCAGTTTGGCTTGGCAGGGTTGTGTTTCGGAGGACGCATGGCTCTTGACCTTCGCCTCTCCCGAGTCCGTAGGGGAATTGCAGTGATGGGACAAGACTGTAACTACCAATTGGTGACAAAAAAGCACACCAGTGGTGGGTTTGGTGTTGAAAAAGGAGACTAAAGTCCACAAGTGAAGGGAAAAGGTGAGAGGATGAGAGCTCATAGATGTGAGAAGGAATTATACAATGAGCAAATGATCATGCTCTTTGTATGTGGCTGCTATGAAAGTTAACTGTATTTGCAGTGATCAGGGGTGTATTCATTCTGTTGAAAACAATATTCTTAAACGGAAGAAAAAGGAACGAGACGTGATCAACATACCTCAATTTGTCCAATAGAAACCCTCGTTTGCAATTGTTGGACTAATGAGGTGGTATTGAATGTGTAACTTTCTGGATTATTCACATTTTTATCTCAACCTCATGATGGGTATAAGGAAAATGTGAGTATCATGTAGTAGCCTAAACCTATCAATGTTAGATTGAGCTGGGTGAATGGAATATTAATGACAGTCATTCAATATGCTGTAATAGAAATAAGGCCATGCTCATAAAAAATAAAATAAAATTCTCCCTCATCTTAAATGGCACCGACCGGCACCGGAAGCCAACCAAAATCCAGTGTTTGATTGGCAATACATGCATTTCTTATCTGTTTACGTATTTCAAAATAATCCCATAACCACACATTTCCTATCTGTCTGCCCTGGCCCCCACCTGTCCATATCCTCAAATATCTCCCGGACTGTCATTGTGGCCATCACGGCGGTGACGTAAGGCAGACATTCCCCGCTGCTTCCCTAGCGCTAGCATCTTAGAGTAGCGCGGCACGATTGGGAACGACGCCATCGCCCTGCCCAGGGGGCAGATGGGACACCTCAGACACACTCACTCCATCTCCTTGACACTACAGCAGAGAGAGAGATGGATTGGTTGGTTGGTTGACACCAGCGCCTCAGCAAAGGGAGGGGTGGGGAACGGAAAGTTCACCACCTGAAAACGTAGACACACACAGCTCTCTCTAGCGTCTGACTAAATTCACAGGAATGTTTTCTCCCCAGCTTTACAGAGTTAACATCATCAATCAATGATGTGTTATTTCTCAGACCTTGTCTATATTGAGCTCCTTCATCTGTAGTACCAGGTCTTCAACTGGCCTCTGCCTCCGTAAACAGACTGAAGTCTTCAAACACAGCTGTCGAGTACAGCTTGGAACACACACACAGACACCAAACACAATCTGTTACACTAAAGACATGAAAGTCATTGCACATTAAACACCCCTTTCCAGTTCTGACCGATAGCAGTGTCCAGGTTTAGTACCGATTGGCTGAGGCCTGTGAGGTCCAGAAGACCTTGAAGGAAGAGATTCCCGTGACGCGGTCATAGAAGCGGTTCTTGACCAGACCGCAGTTGACCACATACTTTATCTCTGAAGTTTAGTTAGAGGTTTCTGCTATGTTGGGAGCTAAGACACACAAATGTGCACCAGGGAAAGGAACACCTGGACACAGACAGATTACACACACATACATGTATACATGCATAAAGACAGATTAGACACACATACATGTATACATGCATAAAGACAGATTAGACACACATACATGTATACATGCATAAAGACAGATTAGACACACATACATGTATACATGCATAAAGACAGATTAGACACACACACATGTATACATGCATAAAGACAGATTAGACACACATACATGTATACATGCATAAAGACAGATTAGACACACATACATGTATACATGCATAAAGACAGATTAGACACACATACATGTATACATGCATAAAGACAGATTAGATACACATACGTGTATACATGCATAAAGACAGATTAGACACACACACAAGCTCTCACAGATGGTCCATGTAAAACTGTCTCAAACTACCTGTACCTCCTAGTTGGTTTGTTGTGCTGAGTGATCTATCTTACCTTGGCCTGCTGCTCTGGAGCCAGGAGAGAGTAGAGGGGGAAGACAGAGAGAGATGGACGGGTCCACCTTCTCCTCTACACACATAAAGAGAGGAGGGAAGAGAGAGCATATGAATAAAGAACGCACACCCACCTAGCTGAGACCTTTTCCCTTACCTGTGTCTGTGGGGTCGTCTACTTGTTCCAGGTCTGACCCCTCCTCCTCATCTACCCCGGCCAGACGGTCCTCATCCAACGGTGAGTAGTTATCCAGGTCAATGTGTGTCTCACCTGTAGCTGTGTTGTATGGTGATAACTGACTAATAACTGTGTGTGTGTCTCACCTGTAGCTGTGTTGTATGGTGATAACTGACTAATAACTGTGTGTGTGTCTCACCTGTAGCTGTGTTGTATGGTGATAACTGACTAATAACTGTGTGTGTGTCTCACCTGTAGCTGTGTTGTATGGTGATAACTGACTAATAACTGTGTGTGTGTCTCACATGTAGCTGTGTTTTATGGTGATAACTGACTAATAACTGTGTGTGTGTTTCACATGTAGTGGTGTTGTATGGTGATAACTGACTAATAACTGTGTGTGTTTCACATGTAGCTGTGTTGTATGGTGATAACTGACTAATAACTGTGTGTGTGTCTCACCTGTAGCTGTGTTGTATGGTGATAACTGACTAATAACTGTGTGTGTGTCTCACATGTAGCTGTGTTGTATGGTGATAACTGACTAATAACTGTGTGTGTGTCTCACCTGTAGCTGTGTTGTATGGTGATAACTGACTAATAACTGTGTGTGTGTCTCACATGTAGCTGTGTTGTATGGTGATAACTGACTAATAACTGTGTGTGTGTTTCACATGTAGTGGTGTTGTATGGTGATAACTGACTAATAACTGTGTGTGTTTCACATGTAGCTGTGTTGTATGGTGATAACTGACTAATAACTGTGTGTGTGTCTCACCTGTAGCTGTGTTGTATGGTGATAACTGACTAATAACTGTGTGTGTGTCTCACATGTAGCTGTGTTGTATGGTGATAACTGACTAATAACTGTGTGTGTGTCTCACATGTAGCTGTGTTGTATGGTGATAACTGACTAATAACTGTGTGTGTCTCACCTGTAGCTGTGTTGTATGGTGATAACTGACTAATAACTGTGTGTGTGTTTCACATGTAGCTGTGTTGTATGGTGATAACTGACTAATAACTGTGTGTGTGTCTCACCTGTAGCTGTGTTGTATGGTGATAACTGACTAATAACTGTGTGTGTGTCTCACCTGTAGCTGTGTTGTATGGTGATAACTGACTAATAACTGTGTGTGTTTCACATGTAGCTGTGTTGTATGGTGATAACTGACTAATAACTGTGTGTGTGTCTCACCTGTAGCTGTGTTGTATGGTGATAACTGACTAATAACTGTGTGTGTGTCTCACATGTAGCTGTGTTGTATGGTGATAACTGACTAATAACTGTGTGTGTTTCACATGTAGCTGTGTTGTATGGTGATAACTGACTAATAACTGTGTGTGTGTCTCACATGTAGCTGTGTTGTATGGTGATAACTGACTAATAACTGTGTGTGTGTTTCACATGTAGCTGTGTTGTATGGTGATAACTGACTAATAACTGTGTGTGTGTCTCACATGTAGCTGTGTTGTATGGTGATAACTGACTAATAACTGTGTGTGTGTCTCACCTGTAGCTGTGTTGTATGGTGATAACTGACTAATAACTGTGTGTGTGTCTCACCTGTAGCTGTGTTGTATGGTGATAACTGACTAATAACTGTGTGTGTGTCTCACATGTAGCTGTGTTGTATGGTGATACCTGACTAATAACTGTGTGTGTGTGTTTCACATGTAGTGGTGTTGTATGGTGATAACTGACTAATAACTGTGTGTGTTTCACATGTAGCTGTGTTGTATGGTGATAACTGACTAATAACTGTGTGTGTGTCTCACCTGTAGCTGTGTTGTATGGTGATAACTGACTAATAACTGTGTGTGTGTCTCACCTGTAGCTGTGTTGTATGGTGATAACTGACTAATAACTGTGTGTGTTTCACATGTAGCTGTGTTGTATGGTGATAACTGACTAATAACTGTGTGTGTCTCACATGTAGCTGTGTTGCACCTCCTGAAAGGGAAGGCCCTCCTGTCTCCTGCAGACAGAGTGGATCTCAGCCTGACCCGTCAGAATACCCCCAGGGGGCAGCATGTGGCGGATCTTACAGGTCTTGTGGAACACCTCTCCAGTGTAGTCCTCCAGAGGAGTACGTTAGTTAAAGTGGACGTGACAGGGAACTGTTGGGATTCCATCTTGATGACGGGAGTGGGAACAGCTTTATGTTTTCTGTGACCTCCACCCCTCGGAGTAGCTGACCACTATCAGCTTCACGGGGAGGCCTTTCTCTGACACACATAGGAAACAACAGGGTAAAGATGAGATAAGGACACAACAGCAAGTTGGGTAGAGAAGTCTCAGCTCTTTCAAGTTCCACTTATAAATCATTATTAAACATAGAGTTTCCATTTAGTAAATAGTTTATAAATCCTTACGAATCAGTTGTGCATGTATTAAATAACATGCTGAAGGCGTCAGAAACATCCAGTCTGTCTGTCTGTCTGTCTGTCTGTCTGTCTGTCTGTCTGTCTGTCTGTCTGTCTGTCTGTCTGTCTGTCTGTCTGTCTGTCAGTCCCACCTTGTTTCTGAGTGGTACGATGCATGACAGCAGGCCTATCAGGATGTCTGTGTCACACTCTTCTCATGGGCCTCGTCTATGATGATCACACTGTATATCTGGAGTAGGAAGTCCTACAGCGGAGAGCGGCAGAGACAGAGGCAATGCCGTAGTGCACTATAAAGACTGCCATTTAGGACGCAGCCTTACAGAGCATGAGTAACTGACAGAATGGGGTCATACAATAAAGACGGAGGATAGGGGTGCAAATAGGTAGGGAGAGGGACGAACAGAGCAAGTTAATGGAAGGATGGAAAGTAAGGAGAGAGAAAGAGGGATTACCTTCTGAATCTCCCTCAGCAGGACTCCGTCGGTCATAAACTTGATCTTGGTGTCACTGGTCACGTTCCCTAACAGACCGAACCAAACACAAATGGAGACCAAATCCACACTAACCATTGTGTTTGTTTGTGTGTACCGTGTGGACACGTTCGTCTCTTTGGCCACTCTGTGGGCCATACTGACAGCTGCAACTCTCCTAGGCTCTGTCACACCAATGACCACTGGAGAGAAACACGAGGGAGAGGGGTAAGGAGAGTGATGCTATTATGATGATATTAGTGGAGTGAAAGGTTTCCAAATAAATATACACAAAGACAAGTGGTGGATTAGATGAAGGAGTTTGTGTGTGTTACCTAGAGTATCAAGCCTCCTATAAGAACTGGGGTACCTGGGTGGTTTTACCACTTCCTGTCTCTCCACACAGAACTACATAGCTGTTCTTTCTCACCACCTGCTCCTCGGCCAGCACTGGCAGCTTCAGATGGGCCTCCTACACACATATCGCAGGAGAAACACACAAAAACACATGCACACACACACACACAAAGTAGGATAAACAAAAACATATGCACATGGCGTGAGAAACACAAAAATAGAATGTGCATGAAAAACATACACACACACACCACGAGATACATGTACAACACAAGAAACACACACAAACCTGTATCTCTGGCATTCTGTCCACAGGGATAAAGATTGTCGGCTGGGACAACTTTTTATTGGAGGGCTGGGCCTGACTCCTCTCTCCTCTCCTCCTTTTATTTATTTATTTGTATTTTTTATTATTAACCCATCCACCTCCCCTCCGTCTTTGGAGGACACATATCTTGTTTGTTTTTTACATTTTTTTTGCTACATATACATACATTTTACATATACATTCTAAACATACATTTTACATACACATTCTACATATACATTTTACATACACATTTAACATGCATGGTACTTCTATATAAAGCAATCACATAACAATAATACATAACCTGTCACGCCCTGACCTTAGAGATCTTATTTATTCTCTGTTTGGTTAAGTCAGGGTGTGACTCGGGTGGGAATATCTATGTTTTCTATTTCTTTGTTTTGAACCGAGTGTGGTTCCCAATCAGAGGCAGCTGTCTATTGTTGTCTCTGATTGGGAATCATACTTAGGCAGCCTGTTTTCCACCTGAGTTTTGTGGGAGGTTATTTTCTGTTTAGCTTATGTGCCTGACGGATCTGTGCATTTTCGTTTTTCCCTTTTATTATTTAGTTTGAGTGTTTCTTGAAAATAAATATCATGAACACTTGCCACACTGCGTTTTGGTCCACTTCTTCTTCAACTACAAACGACGAGCGTTACATAACCAAACATAAATTCTTTAATCCCACCCCTCAGCCACTCTCAGCCCATCCCAGCTATCACCATAGACCAACCTCCTTTGGTTTCCATGTGCCATATATTTTAAAATTGTACTGTGATGTTTTAAATATTTTGAACCTTTTTAAATCGTATAGTATCCACAGATTGTGAGCTAAAGATTAAAACCCTTCCTACAAGTATTATTATATTATTTATTGACTATGGCTTTCCAAATTTCCCAACAAGGTTAATTAACAAGGTTAATTTTAATTGAATGTTGTGATTTTTTTTAACCATTCCTGAACCTGTGACCAGAATCAAGCTGCATAGGGGCAATACCAGAATGAATGATCTAGTGATTGTCTCTTCGCAGCAAAATCTACAGAACTGAGATTGTTGTATGCCCCATATATATAGCATTCTGTTGCTGTCGAGAATTTTGTATGATCATTTAAATTGAAAACCTTGAAGTGTTGTACCAGTTCATAAACCATGTGCCATGGAATCGGTACATCAAAAATCTCTTCCCATTTATTTTGCAACCTGTATGGCGCAGCTGTAAACATTGTCATCAAATGAAACCGTTATATTTTTCTATTTAAGCCAATTCCTTTCAGCCAATTTGTATCTTTGATATTTGGCAGGTAAACATGTTCCCTACCTTCTCCCTTTTCCACTTGCCTCCTCCATTTGTGTGGTAATGCTGCAATCAGTTGGTTGTATGTTTGGATTGATTGCTGCATATGTGACATAACTCTACCATTTATATTCATAATATCATTAATAAATATAACTTATTTTTTCTTCCATAAATATTTTTTTATTTTTATTAATCAGTATGTTTGAGTTTAACCAAAACATTTGTTGTAATATTTGTTCTATCTTTTCTGGAGGACAGAACTGAAATTGTAACCAGGTTTGTATAGCTTGTTTAAGAAAGGGTGATACTTTAAACATTTCATTTTCAATTAGTTGGAAATTAAAAGTTGTAATCTGTAAAGGCAAAAAGGCAATTTTTGAACAACGGATGAGCCTTTCTTAATAATCAACTGGAGAACCATTTTGGATTTAAGTATAACTTATGTATAAGTGAAGCTTTTAGTGAGAAGTTTAAAGCTTTAAAATGTTATACTTTTAGCCCCCCAAACTCATATTCATTATATAAATAGGCACGTTTAATTTTGTCTGGCTTAGCATTCCAAATAAAATGAAATATTTATTGCTCATATGATTTAAAAAACGAGTCGTATGGTGTAGGCAGCACCATTACTTATTTACCAAACTGTGATAGGACCAAAGAGTTAATCAATGTGATTTTTCCATAAATAGACAAGTATTTACCTCTCCATGGTTGCAGAATCATATCTATTTTTGCAAACTATCAATTTAAATTTGTGGTAAATTAATTTCTATTTTTTGAGATGT
This sequence comes from Salmo trutta, assembly GCF_901001165.1. Lineage (NCBI taxonomy): Eukaryota > Metazoa > Chordata > Actinopteri > Salmoniformes > Salmonidae > Salmo > Salmo trutta. The sequence goes on along the minus strand of NC_042983.1, from coordinate 14,090,187 downwards.
GAATACCAAGTATGTCTACTTCACCATCCACCCATTTTATTGGTAAACTACAAGGTAGTGTAAACACTGTCTTTTAACGATCCAATACCTAATATGGTACACTTGTCATAATTAGGTTTTAGTCCAGAGAGGCTAGAAGTGATCAAGATCTTAAATGAGACTGTGCAGGGATCCAGATTGCGGACTTAAGAAAAAACTTGATTCATCGGCATACATTGATTTCTAACCCTTTGATGTTCTTCTTGGATCTAATTTCAATGTCCATAATAAATAGATATGGATACAACGGACCGCCTTGTTGTACTCCTCTTGAAAGCTCAATACTTTCTGAGAAGTAACCGTTATTTACTATTTCTGGGATTTCTGTACTTAACTTTAACCCATTGTATAAGAGATTCACTGAAATTAAAGTAATTCCAGGCATTTATATATAAATTCTAGTCATACTTTATCAAACACCTTTTCAAAATCTGCTATGAAGACCAGGCCTGGTAACTTTGATGTTTCATGATATTATCGCCAATATATTGTTAATGTAAAAAACCTGTCTGATCAGGATGAATAATATCTGTTTCATCACAACATTGAAGTGTAAGAGGCCTCCAGTTTTTTTAAATGGACTGGATCTTTATATTTACCACCTGGGTCCTGTTTTACTAGTAATGAAATCAGTCCTTCTTGTTGAGTACCTGAAAGTCTACAATTTGTATAGGAGTAATTAAAACATGTTTTTAATGGATCTTTGAGTACATAAAAAAAGGGTTGATATACAGTGGCTTGCGAAAGTATTCACCCCCCTTGGCATTTTTCCTATTTTGTTGATTTACAACCTGGAATTAATATTGATTTTTGGGGGGTTTGTATCATTTAATTTACACAACATGCCTACCAATTTTGAAGATGCAAAATATTTTGGGGTGAAATAAACAAAAACTTGAGCGTCTATAACTATTCCCCCCCCCCCTTTGTAGAGCCACCTTTTGCAGCAATTACAGCTGCAAGTCTCTTGGGGTATGTCTCTATAAGCTTGGTACATCTAGCCACTGGGATTCTTGCCCACTCTTCAAGGCAAAACTGCTCCAGCTCCTTCAAATTGGATGGGTTCTGATAGTGTACAGCAATCTTTAAGTCATACCACAGATTCTCAATTGGATTGAGGTCTGGGCTTTGTCTGGGCCATTCCAAGACGTTTAAATGTTTCCCCTTAAAACCACTCGAGTGTTGCTTTAGCAGTATGCTTAGGGTCATTGTCCTGCTGGAAGGTGAACCTTCATCCCAGTCTCAAATCTCTGGAAGTTTCCCTCAAGAATTTCCCTGTATTTAGCGCCATCCATCATTCCTTCAATTCTGACCAGTTTCCCAGTCCCTGCCGATGAAAAAAATCCCCACAGCATGATGCGGCCACCACCATGCTTCACTGTTGGGATGATGTTCTCAAGGTGATGAGAGGTGTTGGGTTTGTGCCAGACATAGCGTTTTCCTTGATGGCCAAAAAGGTCCATTTTAGTCTTATTTGACCAGAGGACCTTCTTCCATATGTTTTGGGAGTCTCCCACATGCCTTTTGGCGAACACCAAACATGTTTGCTTAATTTTTCTTTAAGCAATGGCTTTTTTCTGGCCACTCTTCCATAAAGCCCAGCTCTGTGGTGTGTACGACTTAAAGTGGTCCTATGGACAGATACTCTAATCTCTGCTGTGGAGCTTTGCAGCTTCTTCAGCATTAACTTTGGTCTCTTTGTTGCCTCTCTGATTAATGCTCTCCTTGCCTGGTCCGTGAGTTTTGGTGGGCGGCCCTCTCTTGCCAGGTTTGTTGTGGTGCCATATTCTTTCCATTTTTTAATAATGGATTTAATGGTGCTCCGTGGGATGTTCAAAGTTTCTGATATTTTTTTATAACCCAACCCTGATCTGTACTTCTACACAACTTTGTCCCTGACCTGTTTTGAGAGATTCCTGGTCTTCATGGTGCCGCTTGCTCGGTGGTGCCTCTTGCTTAGTGGTGTTGCAGACACTGGGGCCTTTCAGAACAGGTGTATATATACTGAGATCATGTGACAGGTCATGTGACACTTAGATTGCACACAGGTGGACTTTATTTAACTAATTATGTGACTTCTGGAGGTAATTGGTTGCACCAGATCTTATTTAGGGGCTTCATAGCAAAGGTGGTGAATACATACGCACGCACCACTTTTCCGTTTTATTTATTTAAATCTTTTTTGAAACAAGTAATTTTTTTTCATTTCACTTCACCGATTTGGACTATTTTGTGTATGTCCATTTCATGAAATCCAAATAAAAATCTATTTAATTTACAGGTTGTAATGCAACAAAATAGGAGAAGGGGGATAAATACTTTTGCAAGGCACTGTACCTCTACTGGTATACCATCAAACCCTGGTGTTTTTCCAGACTGAAAAATGTTAATTGCCTCAAAAAGTTCCTCTTCTGTAAGTTGGCCTTCACACAGGTTTTTCTTTTACATTATTATTATTATTATTATTAGGAAATAAATCATTCAGTGTAAATGGAGGAAACAGAAAAGACAACATATGTTTAAATATTTTGCTTCCTCTTTCAAAATATAATATAATATGACTCCATCATATTTGAAACACCTGCATTTTGGAGCTGCCTTACTCAAGAAAACAAAAAAGAGACCATGCTTGCAAGCGGCTTTATTAACTCAATGATATATATATTTTTTTACATTGTTTGCAAACTGATATATGACACGTATTAATGCCAAAATGACATGTAAAACAGGCAATTATTTATTTATTTTTGCAAAAAATGTGGGCTCTGCCCCACCTGCCCTGAATGACGGGTCGCCACTTGGAGTCCACGGTAGTTTTCAATATCTTATTTTCCGCTCGTATTTCTTCCATCATTTTATTACTGTAATCCATTCCTGTTTTTAAGGCCTCGAACTCCCCCAGTAGCCCAGGCAATAGAATCAGCCTTTTTAACTGCTCGCTCATGCTTGAAAGCAATGCTCTATCTTCTGGAGACATAGTTATAAAAACCTCCCCCTCCAAAGTTTAATTTGGAATTTTAGATGGCGACTTCCCTTCAGTTTCGCTCGCAGAGCTTGAGGAAAGGTCTTCTCTTGTTTGCCTTGATGTATCTGATTCTTTTTTGAGCATATCAAAATGCTGATCAATAAATAGTTCAAGGTTCTCTATATTATCCAGAATGTTTGTTTTGCGGTTATCAGCTAATCCTCCATTTTTCGTATTAATTCATGGCACAAGCTGAGCCTGCCTGCCGTCCTGTACCTGCCTGACTCTGAACTGATTACGAACCTCTGCCTGTCCTTGACCTACCCTTTGCCTGCCCCCTTGTTATAATAAATGATCTGAGAACTGTACTATCCGCCTCCTGTGTCTGCATCTGGGTCATTTCCTGAGTCGTGATAGCCTGGGCTGGGCCTGACTCTTCTCTCCTCTCCTCCTTTTTAATGGGGGGCCTGACTCCTCTCATCCTTTTTACTGTGGGCCTGGGCCTGACTCCTCTCTCCTCTCAACCTTATTACTGTGGGCCTGGGCCTGACTCCTCTCGTCCTTTTTACTGTGGGCCTGACTCCTCTCTCCTCTCGTCCTTTTTACTGTGGGCCTGGGCCTGACTCCTCTCGTCCTTTTTACTGTGGGCCTGACTCCTCTCTCCTCTCGTCCTTTTTACTGTGGGCCTGGGCCTGACTCCTCTCTCCTCTCGTCCTTTTTACTGGAGGGCCTGACTTCTCTCTTCTTCTCCTTTTTACTGGGGGATGGTCCTGACTCCTCTCCTCCTTTTTACTGGGGGGCCTAACTCCTCCTCTCCTCCTTTTTACTGGGGAGATGGGCCTGACTCCTCTCCTCCTTTTTACTGGGGAGATGGGCCTGACTCCTCTCCTCCTTTTTACTGGGGAGATGGGCCTGACTCCTCTCCTCCTTTTTACTGGGGAGATGGGCCTGACTCCTCTCCTCCTTTTTACTGGGGAGATGGGCCTGACTCCTCTCTCCTTTCCTCCTTTTTACTGGGGGGCCTGACTCCTCTCCTCCTTTTTACTGGGGAGATGGGCCTGACTCCTCTCTCCTCTCCTACTTTTTACTGGGGGCTGGACCTGACTTCTCTCTGCTCTCCTCCTTTTTCTCTTCTTTCTTTTCCTTTTTCACCTCCTCCATCTCAATCTCCTGACAGGAGGAGGCCGGCTCTTTAGATTCAAAGACATCAGTGGCCTCTAACCCTTCATTCTCCATCATCCACCTTTTCATCAGATTATGAGTCCAATCACTACTCTTCTCCTTTTCATCCTACTCTTCCAGTGCTCTTCATTTCCTCTTCCTGTTGAATCCACGCAGGCTGCTGATCCTGGGTCCCGAGGCCCCCGTCAACTACCTCATCAGCAGTCCTGAGAGAGATAGAACACCACAGAGGATCATAAACAAGCCTACAGTACATCATCACTCCAACTAATCTATTCCCTGTTCATCAGCCCACCTGAGCATATGGAAAGTGTTACTAAACCAAATGCTGCTGCTACAATGGCATGGCACAGTCCCACTGCCTTAGTGTTGGGTCTGGCACCGCTTGTCTCCTGTGCCCAGTATTAAGGTGGTGTAAGCCGCTTTAGTTCAGTCAGGCAGCTGCACCTCACACAGCATGGTCTGCCCTCTGGGGATCAAAGGAGGGAGATGATGATGAATAGAGTACTTTGTGTTTTATGGACAGAACTATTTCCAATTACACAGCTCATAATTATACACCAACTGAAACTGGGCTGGTCTGGCTGCAGATGTTTCCTTTGTTTCCTGGTCAGGGGCCGTTTCTCCGGAAACATCCTGCTTCTGTCCCTTCCAGTTGTGCCTCTTCCTCAGTCGCCCCATCTCACAGCACTCAACAGACAGGAAACCTCCAGTATGTATCGCAAGAGAGCGTAGCATTGACAAAGAAGTGAGTGAAACAAGTACACATTTAAATACTGTATGTCGGTACTTGATACTAATGCGTTGCTAACTGGTTTTGAACACATACAACTGGTAGGAAGAGCCTAAACAGCTAGATGGGTCATTCCTACAATGTGGTGTCTTTTCTGTCCCCAGGAAATATCAGTTCATATTTAGTGTAAAATGTGGATTCCAAAAGGCTATAAATATAAATGCAGGTGTCCTTTACCTTAAAAACACCGAAATGGGGCTTCCCGGGTGGCGCAGTGGTCTAAGTGCTAGCTGTGCCACCAGAGATTCTGGGTTTGAGCCCAGGCTCTGCCGCAGCTGGCCGCGACTTGGAGGCTCATGGGGCGATGCACAATTGGCCCAGCGTCATCCGGGCTAGGGAGGGTTTGTCCGGGAGGGATATCCTTGTCTCATCGCGCGCTAGTTACTGTGACACATTGGTGCGGCTGGCTTCCGGGTTGGATGTGCGTTGTGTCAAAAAGCAGTGCAGCTTGGTTGGGTTGTGTTTTGGAGGACGCACGGCTCTCGACCTTCGCCTCTCCCGAGTCCGTACGGGAGTTGCAGCGATGAGACAAGACAGTAACTACTACCAATTGGGGAGAAAAAGGGGTACATTTTTTTTTTTAAAGACCAAAATATGGATCCTGAAAGGGAATTTTCTGCATTTTCAACACTTTTGTCAGTGGATGTAGACGTTTTTGCCATGTCCCCAGGTGTTATCAACTTCCACAAGAAATATAAGCGATAAAATAATACAATGTTTAAAACCTTTCTTCATTATTTTATAGTCCTAGTTAAAGTCTCTTTCATCAATAACGTTTTTTTCCTGATTATTGTATTTATTATTTTATTGAAGATTTTTCTGTATGCCCCTGATATCACTTTCCATCCTGTTAGTTGTAATTCTCCATTTAAGAAAACAACCCCTTCCTACAATGACACCACATTCAGGAAGTGTGATAATTTATTTGGTGGAAAAACTATGGTGCAAAGCTAAATAAATATAAACACTCAGTTTTATCTATTTGTCCATGTTTCATGTTGTTAGTCTGTAAAGTATATCCCACTCTGTTTGGCTAAATTATATATAATTTATATATATATATATATATATATATATATATACAGTACCAGTCAAATGTTTGGACACAACTACTCATTCCAGGGTTTTTCTTTATTTTTACTATTGTCTACATTGTAGAACAATATTTACCCTATTCGGTAAAAGACCAAGTCCATATTATGGCAAGAACAGCTCAAATAAGCAAAGAGAAACGACAGTCCATCATTACTTTAAGACATGAAGGTCAGTCAATAAGGAAAAACCCTTGAACGAGTACGTGTGTCCAAATTTTTGACTGGCACTGTATATGTTCAAATATGATTGATCGAGAAGTTCAAAAGTGTTCACCATTATGCTAGCTAATTTTCCACTGAATCTCACGTGTAAACAACATGAATCGTTGTGTTCCGACACTGACACAGACAGAGTAGGAAAGTTCCTTCCTTAAAACGTCATTCCGCAAGCTATTTCTTTATGCATTACAATATTTTTGAATGATCCAGTGAATATTTATGTTTTATGTGATGAAACTGACAAACAATAGCTATTATGACAAAGCTATACTGTGTATGTGTATGATGGTGTACTACACTGCGCTGTGTGGAAGTATATGGAATAGCCTATTGTAGTTTAATCCATCTATAGAGTAGAAATGCATGGCTCTGGCTGTAGTTATTAGGTCTAAAAAACGGATGTCATTGCAGGCAATTAGACAAGCTTCTATTCCGACTGGAATGAAAATTCACAAACATATTTCCAATATCATTTTTAATGGGCTGGATTAGGAATGTTATATAATGAAAACCTCCAAATAAAATATAGAAAATAGCCAATAGCTAACGTGCGGTATCAAAGTACATAAACACAAACATGTATTACAAATAAATATAAATTGTGCTGATTCACCATCATATTGTAATTACACTGAACAAAAACATAAACGCAACATGTAAAGTGTTGGTCCCATGTTTCATGAGCTGAAATAAAAGATCCGTGAAATTTTCCATACACACAAAAAGCTTATTTCTCTCAAACGTTGGGCACAAATGTGTTTACATCCCTGTTAGTGAGCATTTCTCCTTTGCCAGGATAATCCATCCACCTGACAGGTGTGGAATATCAAAAGCTGATTAAACAGCATGATCATTACACAGATGCACCTTGTGCTGTAAACATTAAAATGCCACTCTAAAATGTGCAGTTTTGTAACACAACACAATCTCAAGTTTTGAGTGAGCGTGCAATTGGTATGCTGACTGGAGGAAAGTCCACCAGAGCTGTTGCCAGAAAGTGTTATGTTAATTTCTCTACCATAAAGCCATCTCCAACGTCATTTTAGAGAATTTGGCAGTACGTCCAACCGGCCTCACAACCGCAGACCACGTCTGGTGTTGTGTGGGCGAGCGGTTTGCTAATGTCAACGTTGTAAACAGAGTACCCCATAGTGGCGGTGGGGTTATGGAAAGGGCAGTCACAAACTATGGACAATGAACAATATTGCATTTTATCAATGCCAATTTGAATGCAGAGATACCGTAATGAGATCCTGAGGCCCATTGTCGTGCCTTTCACCCGCCGCCATCACCTCATGTTTCAGCATGATAATGCACGGCCCCATGGCTTGCATACTCACCAGACATGTCACCCATTGCACCACTGAGCTAGTTTGGGATGCTCTGGATCGACGTGTACAACAGCATGTTCCAGTTACTGCTAATATCCAGAAAGTTTCCATAACCATTGAAGAGGAGTGGGACAACATTCTACAGGACACAATCAACAGCCGGATCAACTCTATGTGAAGGAGATGTGTTGCGCTCCGTGAGGCAAATGGTGGTCACACCAGACACTGACTGGTTTTCTGATCTTTTTTAAAATCTGTGACCAACAGATGCATATCTGTATTCCTAGTCATGTGAAATTTCAATTGACTAATTTCCTTCTATGAACTGTAACTCAGTAAAATCTTTGAAATTGTTGCATGTTGCGTTTATATTTTTGTTCAGTATATATACATCCGTATCCTTTAAAAATGCACCAATTTACAGTTTTGTTTTATTATTGCTATCTAAATAAATTATAAATAGCAGCTTTAAAACAATGACACAAAACAGCATTATTAAATGTAAATTAAATGTTATATTCTATGTACTATTGATTCATAGCATGATATATTATTCTAACAGCGTTATTGACTGATGTAACCAACAAACACATTGCAAGAAGTCTCTGAAAATAGATGCAGAACCACTTCGATTTAGCCTAATTTCTTGTCCTGCGAGTTTCTCTGAAATCTCCAGTTTCCAGTGAATCTAACAAGTCCTTTTCTCCTCATCCTCATTCTTTTCTTACCACAGACCTGAAAGGGCTCCATCATTTTATTGCTCACCAGCTTGTCCCCTTCAAGTGTCTCCTCTTCCTCTTCTCTCTCCTTGCCTACCTGGCCCTCCCCTCCCCTCATCAGATGATGCTGTCCTTCATGGGCTCATACTCACTATACTCATTACTCATAAGCCCCTCCCCCAGCAAACTCTCCTCTGTGGTCCTCCGGGCCTCGCGGGACAGGCTCTCAAACCTCCTCAGGAACACGACCACAGCAGCCAGCAGCCCCGCCTGCACCGCCACAAACACAAACAAACACACCTGGGAGGCCATTGCCAAGTCACAGTACCAGTAGTGACAGGACTCCAGCACCTCCTCCTCAACCAGGTAGACCACCAGCCTCCCTCGCAGGCGGGGAGGGGAACTGCAGGTGATGTTGCTGTGGCTGGTGTAGTTGGCAGGTTGTCGGAGCAGCCAGGCACGCAGGTAGAGCACACCGCAGTCACACGCCCAGGGGTTTCCATGGAGCGACACGGAGCGGAGGGAGGAGAGGAAGTCCAGAAGGCTGTTTGGAAGCGTGGTTAGCTGGTTGTTGTGGAGATGGAGCTCGGTGGTGGCAGGAGGTAAGCGGGAGGGTAAGGAAGAGGTGGTGAGGGCACGGCTGCTGCAGTCTACCCGAGCACCATGACAGGAGCAGTACAGGGGACAGCTTGATGACCCTTGAACCCTCCCTTGGGTCAACAAGAGGAGGAGAAGACCCAGGAGCGGGGTAACACATGGCAGGAACCCCCTCATCCTCACTGTCAACTCTGGAGAGAGAGAGAGAGAGAGAGAGAGAGAGAGAGAGAGGATATGTCATACTGAAAGGGTGGAGGGGAAACAATTACAACTCATGTCTGTGGACGTCTCTGCCATGTGAGGGATGTAGATATCATTTTAGTGTGAGAAATTAGTGATTAAAAGAGAACATGTCATTCCAAGCAAGGGAGATAGCCACGCAAAGGAATACATATTTCCGGAGAGCGGGTGCCAAAGATGGTAGTTTGAATTCTTGAAAAAAAAGTGATGATTAACTCCACTGGAATAGTCCCCTTGTTAAATGAAATAAAATAACTTGTGAAAAAATGGGACAGTGAGGATTCACAACTTGGGACAGCGTTGCAGGGTCAGGCAGATCACCTTGCCTCTCTCCATGTAACAGTTAAAGTTGGAGTTAGTGTTAACCTAATATTATAAACATAACTAACATCTAACCAGGCACAGAAGAACGAGTTACTACTGTGGAATGTATATTTTGAGGATTTGAAAATGACATCTAACGTTTGATCTTAATAACAATTCAGGGTAACACTACATTTACACGTGTAATTACACTGTAACAAGTATTGTAGTTAATTGTAATAACTCATAGTTACACTGTAATAACAACATGTAGCTGGTGGTAATTGCAGTCTGTAATTACAGCGGTGTAACAACAAATGCTTGTTACCATGCTTGTTACAAATGGGCAAGTTTCCACTAAATTCACCTATTTAGTGTTTAGTTTCTTCTCAGCTGCATCTGATTCAGTACTGACGATCATAAGGTTGTGACCCCTTGTGGACAGATGCTCTGGGTGTCTGAGATTACAACGGTTGGAGGCTCAATAGACTCGAATTACTTATCCATGAATGCACACTCTTCAAAATCTCCACTCAATGCTGTTGCTAGCACTTTCTCCCAAAAAGTGTATACCCAATGGGTTAACTTGGTTGAGTTTACAAAAACAGATAAGATATAGGTCAACCTCACTGACTGGGCTCTTCCATACGGGTGTCATCCCAGATTCTAAAGAAAAATAATAACTTCTGATTAATGTGTACATTACCCATTATGACAAGCTGAACCTCCATGCCATCCAAGTGAGAAGTTAAACCCACAAGTACACCACAGAGTATAATGTAATTATTAGATGTTACACAGGATGTAGCTAGTTAAAATGAAGTATATCTTGATGTGTACTTACTTGTAATTATTGTGTACCTACAAAGTATGTTACCCATTCTGACAATCGAATCATCAGCTTCTGAAAGCGTCATCCAAGTCAGAAAATCTACACAGTAATACACCACAGAGTACATATCTGTAATATCTGCATAAGTACAAGGTTGTTGCTAGTTGTTACACAGGATTTTGCTATTTAAAGTTAAGTGTAACTTTATAGTTACCTGTGAGCAAGTTCTATATAATGACTTATTACTCATTACCAAGTGAAAATACCTACAAACAAAAGATGAGCTTCTACTTTAGTCAACTTTGTTGCAACATGTAAAATACCTTACATTTCTTTCAAAATAACAAGGATTTTTATTGTTAGATTAATACATTGATTAATTAGATTAAGCAAAGATATAGGCTTACTCAATAACATAAAAATAACTATTTTAGTGGTGACTCACATCTGTAGCCTCTAGTATGGCGAGTAGCCTAGATAGCTTGCTAATTTAGAAAAATGGGATTGTCTTTTCCTTCCTTTTTAACATTACAAGTAACAATAGAAATCAACAACTCTGTCTCTGACTGTCTTCATCAGTTTCTTTTTTGTAAGCATTTTCCAATCATGGAGTCTGAAGCCTTGTGGGAATCTGTGGTAGAGAAAAAGAATGTATGATAATTTAGCATAGACACTTTACATTACCCCTATTTATCGTCATCATGATTTCTATAGTTTAGGCATACAGCTAGCTAGACCAAGCTGTTACCTAGTCAGTTGTTCTGTTATCCAGCTAGCAATAATAGTGTTTGTGTTGACACAAGTATATAGCTAGCTAACGTTAACATGCTGGGTGTGTATCAAATCAAATCAAACTTTATTTGTCACATGCGCCGAATACAACAAGTGTAGACGTTAGCGTGAAATGCTTACTTACAAGCCCTTAACCAACAGTGCAGTTCAAGAAGAGTTAAGAAAATATTTACCAAATAAACTAAAGTAAAAAATAATAAAAAGTAACACAATAACATAACAATAACAAAGCTATATACAGGGGGTACCGATACCGAGTCAGTGTGTGGGGGTACAGGTTAGTGGAGGTAATTTGTACATGTAGGTAGGGGTGAAGTGACTATGCATAGATAATAAACAGCGAGTTGCAGCAGTGAACAAAACAATTGGAGGGGGGGTGGCCATTTGATTAGCTGTTCAGCAGTCTTATGGCTTGGGTAGAAGCTGTTAAGGAGACTTTTGGTCCAAGACTTGGCACTCCGGTACTGCTTGCCGTGCAGTAGCAGAGAAAATAATCTATGACTTGGGAGACTGGAGTCTCTGGCAATTTTATGGGCTTTCCTCTGACTATTATATAGGTCCTGGATTGTAGTAAGCTTGGCCCCAGTGATGTATTGGCCGTACGCACTACCCTCTGTAGCACCTTACGGTCAGATGCCGAGCAGTTACCATACCAGGCGGTGATGCAACCGGTCAGGATGCTCTCGATGGTGCAGCTGTATAACTTTTTGAGGATCTGGGGACCCATGCCAAATCTTTTCAGTCTCCTAGGGGGGAAAAAGTGTTGTCGTGCCCTCTTCACGACTGTCTTTGTGTGTTTGGACCATTATAGATCGTTGGTGATGTGGACACCAAGGAACTTGAAACTCTCGACCCGCTCCACTACAGCCCCGTTGATGTTAATGGGGGCCTGTTCGGCCCGCCTTTTCCTGTAGTCCACGATCAGCTCCTTTGTCTTGCTCACATTGAGGGAGAGGTTGTTTCCCTGGCACCACACTGCCAGTTCTCTGACCTCCTCCCTATAGGCTGTCTCATCGTTGTCGGTGATCAGGCCTATCACCGTTGTGTCGTCAGCAAACTTAATGATGGTGTTGGAGTCGTGTTTGGCCACGCAGTCGTGGGTGAACAGGGAGTACAGGAGGGGACTAAGTTCACACCCCTGAGGGGCCCCAGTGTTAAGAATCAGCGTGGCAGATGTGTTGTTGCCTACCCTTACCACCTGGGGGGCAGCCTGTCAGGAAGTCCAGGATCCAGTTGCAGAGGGAGGTGTTTAGTCCCAGGGTCCTTAGCTTAGTGATGAGCTTCGTGGGCACTATGGTGTTGAATGCTGAGCTGTAGTCAATGAACAGCATTCTCACATACTGTAGGTGTTCCTTTTGTCCAGGTGGGAAAGGGCAGTGTGGAGTGCAATTGAGATTGCGTCATCTGTGGATCTGTTGGGGCGGTATGCGAATTGGTGTGGGTCTAGGGTATCCGGGAGGATGCTGTTGATGGGAGCCATGACCAGCCTTTCAAAGCACTTCATGGCTGCAGACGTGAGTGCTACGGGGGCGGTAATCATTTAGGCAGGTTACCTTCGCTTCCTTGGGCACAGGGACTATGGTGGTCTGCTTGAAACATGTAAGTATTACAGACTCAATCAGGGAGAGGTTGAAAATGTCAGTGGAGACACTTGCCAGTTGGTCCGCGCATGCTTTGAGTACAAGTCCTGGTAATCCATCTGGCCCCGCGGCTCTGTGAATGTTGACCTGTTTAAAGGTCTTGTTCACATTGGCTACCGAGAGCGTTATCACACAGTCATCCAGAACAAACGGTGCTCTCGTGCAGGTAATACCCTTGGGGTACAGGGATACCTAAATAACTACCTACTAACTACCTACTATGCTAAATTCAAGTATCAAAAAAGGCTAAACAAATTGCATGGAAAACTTACTTTCTCATTCCTGCGATGACGTTTTTGACCTACAACACTTTCTCAGCAATCATGTCTAGATTTTGCAAACTGACCTTCTCCGCCCGTTCTTTGCTGACTGTTACATGATGTCAGTGTCAACTCCTGAGGGAAGGTTCGAGGTCTTCTTTATTTAGAGTGTGTTGAGCAGATGGGCAGATCTTGACATGACGCCTTAATTTTTGGATAAATAAATAATTGCACCAATGCATCCCATCCAAAAGTGAGAATGTTCCTCAATAGTGAAACCCTTGCAAGGTTACATTATGGTCTTATGACCATTTTAAGTGCATTTATAAACCATTCAGTGGCCACGCAGGTGGGGCTCTGCCCCAAATGTTTTGGGAAAAAAATGGGCTTGCCTGTTTTACATGTTATTTTGCCATTAATATGTGTCACACATCAGTATGCAAACAATTACAAAATATATATATCATTGAGTTAATAAAGCCGCTTGCAAACATGGTCTCTTTTTTGTTTTCTTGAGTAAGGTAGCTCCAAAATGCAAGTGTTTCAGCCTAGCTCAGTGCTTCTGTGGTGGTGGGGCAAGCCAGCAGAAAATATGGAGTGTTGCGCCGTGATTGGCTCAGTATTCTGTCACTCATGGGGATACTACGTCACCGCCAAGTTTAATGGTAGATTTAGAAAATGCAATCCCCTTGGGTGCTGCCATAGAGTTACGTTACAAGTACCCATCCAAGAAGGCTCAAGGTCACTGGCCACAGATAAAATGACGTCAAATCACGTTATATCTACGGTAGCTTTGATTGGACTGATCATACTTTCAAAATCTTAGCTAGCAGTCATCATCATGAATGAAGTCGAGAATCTACTGGCAAATCCTTTTTAATCCTTGTCATATGAAGATAAATAATTAAGAGAAATTATAGATAAAACGTGTATGTGCTCATCGGCCATTGGACATAAACATGAGACAACAAGTTGGAAATCGCAAATTCAACAATGAGTGGTGAGTCCAAAAATGTATTGTATGCTGCTGCATAAATGATGTAATATGCCAGGGAGATATGCATACTGTAGCTAAGAAAGTAATACAAAGTGTATGTTGTATAGTAAGCTGTTGGTAGTTCATGTGCCTCACCCTAATAATTTGGTCTATTTTCACCTCTTAATTTTGCCTACTGTTCTGACTTGGTGGTGCACATGTAGCCTGTAACCTGTTTTTGAGAAATGTAATCATAGAATATTGTAAAAGCTTTCATTCTTTGCTTAGATGCCCCCTTTATTTATCCCACGGTTTTGACTTGGTGTACAGGGAGAACAATGTAAAAATGGCCCATGTTCTGAATTCTATCGCTGTACATGTCAAAAGTGCTGAACATTATAGTTATGACTACGTCTGTCCTAGCTCGCTCATTGATGTCTTAATCAAAATTACGGATAGCCTTTTATCCGCTTGTCGTCCCCTTATGCATAGTTTGTACATCTCAGTTGTCAGTAGAAACCACATTTGTTTAAGCAAGTCAGCCATATCAGCTATGTTTTTTTAAAAGGCAGTAAATGAGGCTGAATTAACTGTTTCGCTGCCAGACAAGGTTCAGCTATAGCAGTGTTTAGTGCAATTAATGTATTGTTTGGTGTTGTGTTGTGGCTTTGCTGGCATGCATCCCACAATTTTTTTCTGTTGCCCCACCAACATTTACATGCTAAAATCGCCACTGAAACCATTATTCAACCAAGCTTAATAGACTTACAATGTAATCTGTCTAAAAATGTTTAATTGGTGCTTAAAGTAATTTACCCATTATTTAACAATTTAAGGTATTTTTTGATGTGAACCGTTTGTAAACCCGTTTTTGCCATTGGGCCTGGGAATCAGACTCCAGATCTTTATTGCAGAGTTGTGTCAATGAGGTGGTCGGTTTTCAATTGGCTAACACTTATCATGTGGTTTGTGCAGGGGGAAATACGGTGCGTTGAGATGCTATCGGAAACTTTAACATTTGTAACAAGCAGGGGAAGAAGCATTCATTGTTACAACCCTGTAATTACAGACTGCAATTACCACCGGTTAACATGTTATTAAAGTGTAACTATGAGTTATTACAATTACAATACTTGTTAGTGTAATTACATATGTGATTACACTGTAATAGGGAGCCCTTAAAATGAAGTGATACCCAGTTCAGTTATACACCACAGTAGTTCTCTACAACTACCGCTGGATGAAAAACTTCTCTTTGACAGGTTATTCAGACATCTGAGACCATTCTCCAATCAGACACTGTGACAGCCTAATAAAACAGTAAAGTTATGGTCATACTGAAAGGTGTAATGGTCTTGTTATGGTTAGGAGATGGTGACTTACCTTTGCGTGTGTTCGTGGCAGGAGTGGTTGGTGAGACTGTGCTACTAGTCACTCAGAGGCATGAGAGTGTATGAAGTCACAGCTGGCTTGCACTGATAAAGCACCCTGATGGGACACAGGAAGGACATATCTATTTCATGCCAGCAGCATTTTATTCCTTATCACTGCCCATAGATGCTCCTGTCTGGGAGGCCAGATGTAAGTTTCAGGGGGATTTATGTATACAGTTAATACTTCCTTCTCTCTTGGTACAACCCAGGGTAAACTGTCCCTACAACGGCTCGTAGGTTCACCATCTCCCACAGTAACTATACTATAGCTGCAGCGAGGCCCTTCCCATCATTCAGCTCCATACAGTCAGTTGAGTTAGTGATAGATCTAACACTGTGGGCCAGAGGGGTAGTGAGGTCCAAGGAGATAAACTGTGACTCAGTGCTTTATTCAGCTACAGTAGTGTCGTGTCTTTGGCATCATTAAATTGAAGACTGTTATTTTATCAAGTCAATTCTCTGTAATTATTATTACGTGATTAAACTAATCATGTAAATGTGATTAACTAGGAAGTCGGGGCACCAAGGAAAATCTTCAGATTAAAGTTATAATTTTCCTAATATAACTCTTCAGATATTTTAATATCTGATCAATTAGTCTTCTAATTAATGAATTATTCTTTACCTCACGTTAGTCTCGTTGCAAACTTCGTAAATTGTTGGTTATCTGCACGAACCCAGTCTCTGCTATGAATCATCCATACATCAATTGTCTTAATCATTTATTTACTAACTAACTAAATAATCACAGAAATGCATAACAAACAAACAGTAGATATGGTTACAAGGAAATGACAGGGGAGGTTCCCTAGTGGGCTAAACCGGTATGGCGGCTTGGTAGACAAAGGGACTGAGAAGGACGCGAAAGACAAAAGACACTACACAGTTGATAATTATAATAATTTAAATGCTAATCCTTTGCACATGAACGCTCACTCATTCGGGAATAATTGCAATCAATATATATATTTACGCTCGGTGTGTCGTCATGATCTCTGTTGGAATCGTCCGTCTTTCTGTTGGAAAGTTCATCTGAACTTCTCTCTCTCCCATGAAGTCTGAATGAATGCTTCAGAGTCCCATTCAGACATGTTCTTATAGAATAGATGTTTCGGCGGTTGTCGGTCTTCGCATTCAGTCGACATAAATTCTAGCTGCAGACTAGAAATCAGTATCGAAGATTTGCTCTTATTCTGTCGGTATCGATAGTCTCAGAGTTTAACAACCATTACAACCTTTGCTTATACTGAAGGTATGCATGGTCTCTACTCAAACCTTAGCCCTCTCGGTAATCGAGGTACGCATGGTCTAAAGTGGGCTTCTCCAGGTGGGGGTTTTATTCAGGAACTGTGGAAAAGCTGATCGATGTCTGTGCTCATGGGGGCGGGCCAATGACTTAGTGAAACTTTAAACAGAAATACAATTCTCTCACATTAACAGTTTAAAATCACATTACACAATTAAAAAAAATAGTTATCTTTACTCATTCATTTTATACAATAATTAGATGCAGGCCTCAGAACGAAGGCTCTTGTATTAACAGAGTTATGGTAATGTGGCTGTACTGTCTTTCCTGAGGTCACAATCATAAAACAAAAACGGACCGGTCGTAGCTGAATTCTCCACCGACCGTTTCCACATTCTCCAAAACATGGATATTGTTCAGTTCTCAAGTTCTGTGGATGTAGAAGAAGTTCCTTTGTTCTACTGTGAAACTCTCTCTGACTATAATGCCTGTCCATGAGGAGTCTCCTCTAGACATTTCCGACCTGAGATAACAGAGCCTGGGTGTAAGAGGGAGAGAGGGGGAAGGCACTCGCTATACCCAAAGAGGGCCACGTCATGACAAAAGGAAGACTTCCCCCACACAGGCCTGCCTGCATGGGGCCTACAGGATGTCTCAGGGCTATGTCTGAAATGGCACCCTGTTCCCTGTATTGTGCTTTTGGTCTCCGTGCTTGCCTAAATATTAGTGACCGTAAGATCGTACTAGAAACCATATACTTTATTTAGGAAATAACTCAGCTAAAGAAACACATGAATCCAGACTGTTTATTCATCATCATAAACAGGTCACTAGTTCCCCCATGTTTTCTGAGCACAAGCACTATAAAAAGCCAAACACCATCCTGAACAACACAGCCAGAGGGCAGCATACTCCACACACACACTATATGCCATATTGGACAAAAGCATATACAGTAGCTGCTCTTAAAAGTTGGCCTATTTTTACCATCACATAGTGGTACTGAGGCATAGCTCAAAATGCATTTAAGAACAAACACATTGCATCATATGAGAGTGGAAATTAAGCTCTAAGCAGTTATGAGTAACTTCGGCAT
Source organism: Salmo trutta (assembly GCF_901001165.1). Taxonomy (NCBI): domain Eukaryota; kingdom Metazoa; phylum Chordata; class Actinopteri; order Salmoniformes; family Salmonidae; genus Salmo; species Salmo trutta. Next base: position 14,072,430 of record NC_042983.1, on the reverse strand, counting down.
GCTGGCACATGCACCACTTACTGAACCTACCCTTTCATTAGCTATGTAAGTCAAAGGGTCTCAATGCACTGTAAGGTAAGCAAATGGCACTGAAGACATTTTCAATCTGACTTGCAAGCACCAAGACATTGTTAAAAGAAGAAAAACGAAAAGGGTCTTCCCAACAAGTTGAAGTAGAGACCAGCAGTAAAAAGGTAATAAGTTACATTTGTTTAGATTCTTTAGGTAGCCTATTATTAAGTCTGTACCAAAAGCACAAGAAATGCCACTGAAAGGGAAAACAGATTCTCACAGTATCAAAGCAGAATAAGGTTCTCGTAATAGAGGGTCATACATCTCGAATCACACAGACACACTCACTCAAAATCAACAGACTCAAACCTTAACATCAGTAATATTGCCGTTTTCCAAAACATCTTACGCGTATTCATAACCTGACAGAATATCCCAAAAGTATTCAGCATATTCATAAATTAGATACATTTAACAGGTCATTTAAATAACATGTTTATATTATGTCATATGCTATGAGGACTGTTCATAATATTAAATGGGGTTCAAAATGGACACCAGGTACAGTAAAAAAACAAAATCCAGACCAATCCATGACCAATGAATATACAGCAACTGTTTATCTCCCCCCCCCAACGCTGATTATATCAGTAAATAACATGTTGGTATGTATGGTACTTTTTGCATTTGTTCGTCTGAAGTTTTGGATGTAAATCAGTGGCTGGTCAGCAGATGGGGCTGTAGTCTTGGTCTGCCGGGGAGGCACTCACTGGTCCTTCCCATCATGGATCTGCTGCTGCATCTTATTCAGCATCTCCTGCATCCTCGCCAACTGCAGAGAAAGAGAGTGAGTGAGTGGTAATGCCATTTTTGTCTTTTCTCGCAGGACATCTTTCTAGAAACTGGAGACTAGCCTGTTTTGGTGATGTTACCCATAATTACCTCTTCATCTTTCATCTTGATGAGTCTATCGGTCTCCACGTCGGGGGTGGGCAGGGGCAACATGGGGATCGGGCTCTCCATTCGGTTGTCCTGCGTCAGTTTACTTAGGGGAAAAGACACAGGTAACATGAATACAGACTCATACACAAGGACATGCAATATTAATAAACAAAACTAAAGATAAGAATCTCAACACCAGCAATAAACCAAGCTACTCATACTTTCTTTTGCTTTCTCTCTGACCTCGACTGTATACATACATATACACATACACACACACCCGTGCACGCAAACATACACACACACCTGGTCATGTCCTGTATACACTGCGCTCTGTAGTTCTCATAGTGCACGTCACAGGTCACGTCTTTGAGGTCGTGCATGTGGGAGCGGATCAATATGTTCCTCAGCTTCACAAAGTCACAGTGAGACTGGTTCTCCACTGAAACACAAAACCGACAAACTGGGTCATATTACACTGACATGATTTGCTAAGATAAAACATTCCTTCTGTTGTATCCACCAGAACTGATGCACTGTGTAATATTAGGGACATGAATTTCTACTTGACCAAGTGTTCTGAGCAAGAAAACTCCTGAGCAAGAAAACTCCTGAGCCTAATCATAATGCATTGGTTGAGACATAGCGATAGTTGGTCGTTTTTCATAGTTTGAGTTAGTAATTTTTCCTTCAAAAATTGTCATATGTGAGGAAAAGCATGCTCTACCATGCAACTTAGAGTCAAAACCCTGAGTAATATTGTTGTGTCTTCCATTGTTGTCACCCACCTTCCACAATGCCCCATGGGTAAAGTCTCCCTCTTACTCTCTGGCCCCTGGCCTCAACCACTGTGTTACTGCCAATCACTGCAAACGGACAGCACTCCTACACACACACGCACACACACACAGGATTTGGCATGATAGATTGACAAGGGATGGTTGAGTTTAGTGGTCTCGTTCCACTTGTAGATGTCTTATTGATGTTCAGTCTCCAGCTGTGTGGCTCCAGCTGTGTGGCTCCAGCTGTGTGTCTCACCTTCAGTTCTTTGTCCAGTTGTTTAAACTCCTCGTCCTCATCAGAGTCACACTCTGGGAACTGGTACACCTTAATGCCAAACCTCTCAATCTCATCACGGACCTACACACACACACACACACACACACACACACACACACACACACACACACACACACACACACGCCACATTGCACTGGGTGAGACATTGTTTGGAGGGGGAGTGCAGAAGCTCTGAGGGAGTTGCTCTTAACTAAACCAAATTAAAATGACTAACTTCCCAACGTTCCTGCAGCCAGCCTTACCATCGTAACGCGAGACCTGCTTCAGCAGTTGCAGTCTGTCTGCTCTGATGGACTCACCCTGTCTTTGAATTTCTTGATCTCGCTGGGAGTGAGACAGTCAGCCTTGGCGATGAGAGGAACCACGTTCACCTTCTCATGGAGAGCCTTCATAAACTCCACATCTACTGGACGCAGTCTACAAGGGATAGGAGACAACCTGGTCAGTGTGTGTGTGCGCGTGCCATGGAGGAAAAGTGCACCACTGACTATGAGTAAGGTGGAGAATAATAACAGTGTTTGCTGGTTGAGTTGTATTGGTGCTGTTTCCATAGTATCCTAAAGGTATATCCTCCTCCTGTCATCACACTAAGGATGTTTCATTACGATCTAGTCATCACAGCTCTACCGGTCACTAGCCCATCACATTCTTCTGTCTGTGTATGCGTGTTACCCGTGTCCAAATGGAGGTATGAAGTAGAGGCAGCAGTGGACTCTGTTGTCCTGGATGTTCTTCCTGTTCAGTCCACTCTCGTCCCTGAAGTACTGCTCAAACTGCTGGTCAATGTAGTCGGTGATGGGCTTCCAGCTGCACTCGCACACGACACAAATCAGTCAAGGCTTGCAGGAACAACATACAAGATTCATTGCCGCCATCATTCCTATTTTAGGTCAATCTACTAACCCATACAGAAGTCGTACCCCTTTCCTGCAGTCAAAATGACCAAATTGCCCTCTAGTGGGCTCATGGCTGGAATGTTATTAATAAACCCTTTTTTTTAAGCTGAAAATCGGGTGTTTCTATGTCAAATGGTTTCGTTACATTTCAGTCTTCTGTGATGTATATAATTAAGCAATAAGGCGGGCAAAATATCACCGCTAAAATATACTGGCCATATACCACACCTCCCCAGGCCTTATTGCTAATATAAACGTAATTAGAACAGTAAAGAAAATAAGAAATTGGGGGTCAAACCCGTGGTATACTGTCTGATATACCATGGCTTTCAGCCAACCAGCATTCAGGGCTCAAACCACACAGTTTATGAAGTGTAATATTGGGAAACAAACTCAAAATGTAATAGATTTAAACTCTATAACTGACATGGTACAGGTGTCTTCTTTTTTAAGCCCATAACCATGTGTAGGAGGTTTATACTTCTGTTTCAAAGTAGATTTGTTTAAGACTTCCAAGAATCTCTGTGTGTGACCCTGATTTAGCCCACTGCAGTAAAAGGTTAGAGAGTCTGTAGGATCAGGGCAGGGCTAGGCCAGGATTAGTCGAGGACTAGAGAGGTCCCACCATTCATTGTTGTTGACAGCGTCTCCAAAGCCCGGCGTGTCTACAATGGTCAGCTTCAGCTTCACTCCTTTCTCCTCAATGTCCACCGTGTGCTTAATGATCTCTACTGTCTGGTTGATACGCTCTGAGAAAGGGAAGGCGAGAGGTAGGGAGGAAGGGAGGGAAGAGAACCTCTGATGAGATGGCATTTTATTTTGCTGTTGTTGACATTTGAAGGTGTGTGTGTGTTACTCACCCTCAGCATTGAGAAGTTTCCTGTCCTTGTACAGGTCTGTGAGGAACAGGCTGTTGACCAGAGTAGATTTACCCATACCAGACTCTCCTGTAACATGACATACATACAGCATTATACAACATGTTTCTAACAGTCAGCAACGCACACACAGCCAACACGGAGTGAACATTTTTTATTTATTTTTACCCCTTTTTCTCCCCAATTTCGTGGTATCCAATTGGTAGTTACAGTCTTCTGTCAACGCTGCAACTCCCGTACGGACTCGGGAGAGGCGAAGGTCGAGAGCCGTGCGTCCTCCGAAACACAACCCAACCAAGCCGCACTGCTTCTTGACACAATGCACATCCAACCCGGAAGTCAGCCGCACTAATGTGTCGGAGGAAACACTGTACACCTGGCGACCATGTCAGCGTGCACTGCGTCCGGTCCGCCACAGGAGTCGCTAGAGTGCGATGGGACAAGGACAGCCGTGGCGGCCAAACCCTCCCCTAACCCGGACGACACTGGGCCAATTGTGCGCAGCCCCATTGGTCTCCCGGTCGGGGCCGGCTGCGACAAATCTCCAGTGGCACAGCTAGCAACTGCGATGCAGTGCCTTAGACCACCGCGCCACTCGGGAGGCCAGAGAGAACATTCATGAACACACACTAAGTACTTAATAGCACTGGGTTGTTTTACTTCTTTAAGAAAGCTACAATCAATACTTTCACTGACCGGCAACCATGAGGGTGAAGTCAAATCCCTTTTTCACTGACTTCCTGTGCACCTGGTTAGGGAGGGTAGCAAAACCCACATACTGTTTCTCCTGAGAGAAGAGAAAGAGAGAGAGAGAGAGAGAGAGAGAGATCAATTCAAAGCAACATCCCCAAGAGCTGAATGAGCGCAAAACTACCATTGAAATTAAAATACAGTTGAAATTCAAACTCCACCCACCATGCTACAATTACAGTTTGGAAAATTCCATTGACAATAGGAGGGAGGAAAGGGGGAAACTGCATTCATAACATTCCATTTTGAATCTCTAAGACCGGGCCCTGTGCTTTTTCCACACACAGTGAGAGAAAAGTATGACCGATCTATGACTTTTCCACTACACAATGGCGTGCACAGCTGTCTATCTGGCAGCTCTCCCCATCCCCTTCTGATACCATTCACACATCATCCAAAGCTGCTCCTAACGCAGACCGTACAGAACTGAAGACTCCACACACACACAGCCTTGCCAGTCTACCAAGGCCAGAGTCTGCCAGCCAACAGAGGCTGTATTGACCAGGCCTGAATGGTCCTTTTTAAACCCAAAACAAACACACATGCCAAAGAAATACTCAGTGAGGGTCTATTATAAGTTGTCATAACCTGTCATATGCATTTCCGACAGCCCCTGGGGCACGGCTTAACTAACCACACACACACGCACATACACACACAAACAAAACACAGCATGCGTAGACATGGAATAGAGCCAGGGCTGAAGTCACACACAGAGAACACGGAAATCTACAGAGCTGGATTCATAACCTATGAGGAATAATATGAACTTCTGGTTTACTTCTAGGGTGTGTGTGGGAACACAAATCCCACAGACAGAACAAACAAACTATCCATAAATCTGTCATGAACCCATCAGGACATGACATAAGACAACAGTATGTCCTATCCACCTCTATACTAACATGACATGTTAGAGGGGGAAAGGTGTCTTTATGAAAGTTAGCTGACGTGGGTGTGTGAGACATTGACCCCCCTCTCCCTTCTCTTTCCTCCCCTCCATTTTCTCTCTCCTCAGTGTCCCTCTATCCCCTCTCTCGCCTGTTCCAGATTTTTACCTTCTGCCTGGAGGTTCTGACTCGAGGGCAAAGCAAGCGTTCCACCAGTTTCTCCTGCAGCATGATAGCATCCATACCAAGCCAACACCAATAGGGGAAATGTTTTCCAACGGAGGACAAAAACAGAGCAACCTCTTCACACGCAGCCAGAACGCTTCTCTTACACACCCTCTACTCCTCTGTAACCCTCCGTTCGTCCACACTCGTCTTTCCTGTTTTGTCCTTTGTTCCTGCTCCTTTGTTTCTACTCCTTCTCTCCTCATCTCCCTTTATTTCCTCTCTTTCTCCTCTGCCCCACTGCTCCCTGTTCAGACAGGTAGGGAGGAATACTGACAGAGGTGAGCGAGAGCTAATAAGGGGGGGGGGGGGGTTGACAGGAGGAAATAAAATGGGAGGAGAGAGAGCGCGAAAGGTAGTAAGAGGTAGCAGTTTAGGGGAGGAAGCGAGGGATGGGGGAGAGAGTGAGGGACGGAGGGGGAATGTGAAGGAATAAAAAGACACTCATTCACCCTGTTGTCCCTCCCCCTTTTCGACCGTTAGATAAATAAAGCATTGACTGCTACAGTAACGACCTATATCAGCCCAGAGCGAGAGAGACAGACAGGAGAGGGCTAAACAATCTAGCCCATATCTGACCATAACAGCGATCATTTGTCAAAGGACACAGTGTCCTTTAACAGAGATACAAACCCTCTGTGTGGTTCAAGTGTGGACTTGTACGAGTCAGTAATCGGTCACATAGAGCTTAGTGAAGCTAGTAGGGACTCTCAACTCACCCCTGGGAAAACACTAGCCAGAGATGAATGATTAAATGAAGAACCTAGCCAACGTCTAGACTGCGCATCAGCCATACAAGTCATGGCTGTGGAAATTACACAAAGAATGAAAGGAGCCGTTCTCTCATTAGAAATGTGTGTAGCGGTACCAGAGTGGTACCAGAGGTCCCACTACTCCACACACTGTGAAACAAGACAGGGCGTGGTGGACAATTGTTGCCAGATGTTGGCCCATGGTGTGTGTGTGGGTGGGTTCAGGACGGGACACAGGTTTCAGGACAACTGGAGCTCAGAACGCTATGATACCCCAGACAGAATGTCCTCTGTAAATGTTGCCCATTCTATCTATGGTATGTTCGTGTAACTTCTAATCAAGCTCTTGAATAGCTGTATCAGATGTATTAGTGCAGGGTTGGAACAAAAGCCTGAACACACTGTGGATCCCAAGGAGCTTTCTTCATGGGACGTCTCCAGAAGCTGTAATACCAAGCTACTTCACATGAGGGAGACAGAGCTTTTATTTAAAAAATGTATTTAACTAGGCAAGTCAGTTAAGAACAAATTCTTATTTACAATGACAGCCTACCCAAGCCAAACCCGGACGACACTGGGCCAATTGTGCGCCACCCTATGGGACTCCCAATCACGGCCGGATGTGATACAGCCTGGATTCGAACCAGGGACTATAGTGATGTCTCTTGCACTGAGATGCAGTGCCTTAGTCCGCTGCGCCTCTTGGGAGCCCAGCTTCACAGAACATGGTACAGTACATTATGAAGGCATTGGCAGCAGAAATGTTCTGTGCTATATAGCCAGGCTATTGTTTTTAGGAAGAGATAGGAACACATAAGATACCAGCAATTGACGGAAAACTTGACTTGAGAGTGAAACAAAAAAGGGGGGATTCATCTGAATAGAACAGAGGTCCTAGAGTGACATCACAATAGACCTCTTCAGGCCCCTCCCTCTCTCACTGGCCACCTTGAGCTCTCTCTCACTCAACGTCACACACACCCACACAACCTGGTGCACATGCACACACGTAAACATACACACATGGATACAGCTGACATCAGTTTAATAAAGCACATCCTATGGACAGTGTTTAAGGGAGGCCATGTGGAAGCCACTTTTCAGGGACACAGTCAGGCAGTAATAACCATCTCTAGCCCATCCATTACTTCCTGTGTCTGTCTGTCCTGACCTCTGTGGATGAAATATGAGGAGAAACCAGTAAGCTGTCTGTCTGCTGTGACTATCACACTGTATGCTTCCCAAATGGCACCCTATTCCATTCATCGAGCACTACTTTTGACCAGGGCCCATTGGGACACAACCACAGATACCTTGGGCTCTGCCTGTGCGTTATTAGGGGCTAGCCAGTCAAAACACTCCACAATGTGAGGTGCTGGGGATTAAATGTTGACAGTCATCCGAGGCCAAGCCCAGTCCTTCTGATGACAGAGTGAGAGACACACACACACACACACAGCTGACCGCAACTAGAAGTCAAATATATACAGTCTGAATGCTCAGTGACTTCCTTCCCTTTAGAGACACACAGCGTTCCTGCTGGGTCCAGAGGCATGGATCCAGAGATCAGTCAGTCACACAGTTAGATGCACTGGTCTACTTGTTTACTGTTGTGGTCTTTCAGGAAGCTCTTCTGAAAAAGGCCACAGCAGTAAACTACACACCTATTACTGTGGACAAGTACGCAAATACATAGACACTCATGTTACACACACACACACCTCCAGAGACAGAAGATGTGGAGAGGATACATTCTGTGATGTAGATATAAAGAGAGGTGACCTTTCCTGAAGACATCTCAGTCCTGTCCAACCATGCCTTTACACACAATTAAGTACGAAAGCAGAAACAAATGGTGGCAGGGTGATAGACCAAAGATGCGTACAGAGAAAGGGAAGGTGATAAAGAGAAAGGGGGATAGAGAGCGGAATGGAGGGAGGTAGAGATGAAGAGAAAGAGGGGGAACGACGGTGGAATTTGAAAGATTGAGAGACTGAAGATGAGAATGAGAGAAAGAGAAGCTCTTTGGACCCCCATCCCCCCATCCGTAGTGTTTGTTCTCCTTGGAGATGTGAGTCTCTGGGTGCTAGGCTCTTCAGCATGCTAATCTAACAGCGTGTAATTGGCCTGGCAACAATAGGCCTTCTAAAGGACACTTGGCTAGCATTGCGTAGCCTAGCGTTAGCGTCTATCTATTCAGCAAAACAATAGGCTCTTCCACAGCCTAGCGCCAAATTGACCCGTAGCCCATCCTTGTAAGCACTTCAGTAGATCTCTAAAGACCTATCAGATCACAAGGTGGAACTGTTAGCCACCACATACATTTGGAAAGTATTCAGACCACTTGACTTTTTCCACATTGTTAAGTTACAGCCTTTTTCTAAAATGGATTCAATTGTCCCCCCCCCCCCCAATCTACACACAATACCCCATAATGACAAAGCAAATACAGCTTTGCAAATGTGTAAAAACACACACAAAAAGGAAAAAAATAATAATATCACATTTACATAAGTATTCAGACCCTTTACTCAGTACTTTGTTGAAGTACCTTTGGCAGCGATTACAGTCTCGAGTCTTCTTGGGTATGACGCTACAAGCTTGGCACACCTATATTTGGGAAATTTCTCCCATTCTTCTCTGCAGATCCTCTCAAGCTCTGTCAGGTTGGATGGGGAGCATCGCTGCACAGCTATTTTCAGGTCTCTCCAGAGATGTTCAATCGGGTTCAAGTCCGGGCTCTGGCTGGGCCACTCAAGGACATTCAGAGACTTGTCCCGAAGCCACTCCTGCGTGGTCTTGGCTGTGTGCTTAGGGTCGTTGTCCTATTGGAAGGTGAACCTTCACCCCAGTCTGGAGGTCCTAAGCGCTTTGGAGCAGGTCTATCAAGGAACTCTCTGTACTTTGCTACATTCATCTTTCCCTCGATCTTGACTAGTCTCCCAGTCCCTGCCACTGAAAAACATCCCCACAGCATGATTTCCTCCAGACGTGATGCTTGGCATTCAGGCCAAAGAGTTCAATCTTGGTTTCATCAGAACAGAGAATATTGTTTCTCATGGTCTGAGAGTCCTTTAGGTGCCTTTTGGCAAAATCCAAGCGGGCTGTCATGTGCCTTTTACTGAGGAGTAGCTTCCGTTTGGCCACTCTACCATAAAGGCCTGATTGGTGGGGTGCTGCAGAGATGGTTGTCCTTCTGGAAAGTTCTCTCATCTCCACAGAGGATCTCCGGAGCTCTGCCAGAGTGACCATCGGGTTCTTGGTAACCTCCCTGACCAAGGCCCTTCTCCCCCAATTGCTCAGTTTGGCCGGGCGGCCAGCTCTAGGAAGAATCTTGGTGGTTCCAAACTTCTTCCATTTAAGAATGATGGAGGCCACTGTTCTTGGGGACCTTCAATGCTGCAGACATTTTTTTGGTACCCTTCCCCAGATCTGTGCCTTGACAAAATCATGTCTCGGAGCTCTACGGACAATACCTTTGACCTCATGGCTTGGTTTTTGCTCTGACGTGCACTGCCAACTGTGGAACCTTATATAGACAGGTGTGTGCCTTTCCAAATCATGTCCAATCAATTGAATTTACCATAGGGGAACTCCAATCAAGTTGTAGAAACATCTCAAGGATGATCAATGGAAACAGGATGCACCTGAGCTCAATTTCGAGTCTCATAGCAAAGGGTCTAAATGCTTTTTATGCTCTTTTTTTATACATATGCAAAAAAAAATTCTAAACCTGTTTTCGCTTTGTCATCATGGGGTATTGTGTGTAGATTGATGAAAAAATGTTTTTTTTTTTTATTGAAATCAATTTTAGAATAAGGCTGTAAGGTAACAAAATGTGGATAAGGTCAAGGGGTCTGAATACTTTCCGAATGCACCGTATGATCCTTTCAGATCTACATGAATTGCCTAGGCGGGAATGGGACAGGGGTTTAAAACTGGGGGAATAGAGGGACACTTGACCAGCGTATCCTAGCATTAGCATCTGCCCATTCAGCAGCAAGAGGCTGGTCACCAGGGAGTCCCCCAGGATACAATACAGTGGAAAAAGCTATTGCGTCACAGGTGCTGGGAACTAGACATTCCTGCAGACGAGTGGAAGAAAACAAGTGTTCACACACTGATGGCCTTTATTGTGTTTGCCAAGGACAGGTTTAACTGGGCGTGCCATAATGACAACACATTTTATTATTTCATTATCAGATAGTGTTTGGTAATGTCCTCTAAACGATGCAGAATCTGTGTTTAGCGTTTATCGGCTCAATTTGCGTCACCATAGTAAGAAGGTTCCGCTTCCTAATGGTCCATTATATGGCTTTCATTCATCTTACAGTTGTCAGTTAAGCATCTTTCTAAATTCCTCAAGGGAGCTTTTCTTCCCACAGTAGGAGGTAAAGGTAGTCCTCTAATTCTCCTCATCATTTTCATTAGATCTTAGCTCCCAAATCTCTGATCCCCCCCCCCCCCCCCCCAAACATCATCTAATCTCCAAGTTATCGAGGTCACCCAAACTCTTCATTCTTGAAAATGGGTCAGGCATGGGTTATTTTCAACAGCTTTTTAAACGCCTACCCAAAGGCTGAAACACGGCAAGCTGTACAGGGAGAGAGGGAGACCTGGGGTTAGAGATAAACTTGTTATTCACGTGTGTGTGGTCGTGAACTCCCTCTCTTACTCACACACACACACACTCACTCTACTGGATCATTGGCATTGCATACATGTTTTCGGCATGACAATGACATCAGGTGCCAGAGAGCAGAAACATTTCAGTTCAGATAAAGAACAAAGACAAACACACAGAACACACTCAGGAGAGTTGAAAGTTGAGCTACCAGGTCAGGCAATTTACTGTAAACAACCATAAACAGATAGGGGCCTTTTCTATTAAAAGCTATAAGCAAGTAAATGTAAATCTATTGGAGGGTGTGGTAGGAAAATACATTTGGAGTGCTGTACAGAGTGCCAGTAGGAACATGGTAATGAATCAAAATAGGCTTGGAATTCCCATGACAACCATGAATAGGAGTTGGATGGCCTCGGCCGATAAATACATTATGTGAATACCATCCTACACTATCTTTTCGATCAGAAACTCTGAGGCGTGTATGTTCATAGGTAGCGAAGTGAATGAGTACATCTTTCCTCACGCCTGATTTAGACCTGGGAAACCATGCCATGTGAGTATACGGGTGCCAAGGAGAACTATAGATTCCACAGCATCGTAGATCTGTGATAACTGGGTGTCGTTAAATCGAAGCCTACACACGTCAGTCATCCTGAGGAATTGAGGATAGGTTCCTCTCCCAGCGTCTGAGAGTGATGAAAATGGATAAAACTGTTGCCTGGCAACATACCAGCACACCAGACTGTGATTGGCAGGCCCAGTTTGGTGAAGCATAAGAGAAAAATGCTTCCAACCCACGATAATTATCATAGCAGGAGGAGAGAGAGGAGGAGGGAAGAAAGAGGAGGACAAAGGGGGGTGAAGGGGTTGATTTGAATGTGATTCACCCAGACTATTCTCTGCATCTCCCTCATACACACACCCTGGCAGTGACCCCACTCTCTGAGGGTCTCAGGCGGAGTAGGATATGCAAAAAGCACAATTCCATACTACACTTGTATGTGTGTGAAACAGGACAAATATAAGCACCCCCTATTAGACCTTTTGACACACACACACACACACACACTTTACTACTGGTTAGTCCCTCTCACTATCCACGAAACCACTCCCCCTAAGCACCCGGCCAGGTCAGGCAGAGTGTGTGGGTGTGCTGTGGCAACAGACATGCTACTTGAATATCTCCAACACAGTTTTGCATAGCACAAACAGTATGATAAAATCTCAGCAATATATATAAAAAAGAGAAAAGTCCTTACAGGGAAAAACAATCAAAGAAATTCCTTGGAGGATACACACCCACGCTGGACATTTCCAAATCCACACAGGCTATTGCTACTGTATTAACTGTAATGTAGTAATCAAGGTCAAGGTCTTCGAGCGAGGTTCATTCCGCAATGCTGCCCATGTGATTTCACAGGCTTACTGAAAATCTATCTGCAGCAAACCCAGCTTACAGCTCAAACAATAAGAATGTTTGCTTGCAGTATGTGTGAACACCAGAAAGATCAGCAAGGACCAGTGGACCTACGGGAGCCATAGCCTCTGAATGACCGTAACACTATACTGTCAACAAGGCCAGGATATAGAAGCCTTACACTATATTCTGCAATTTGCTTTGACTGAGATAGCTAAAATTATGCCTTTAGTTACCATTGCTGCATGCTGCCTACTCACAATGTAGCTACACAAGGTTCCAGTAACAAGCTACGAACAGAACAGCATCTAAAGCTTCTGTCATCATCACCCCCAGAGCAAAGAGAGAGGAGATCAATACACCTGAGACTCAGTGTGCTGCTGGTCTCCCACCAAGCTCCACCTGAGCTACCTATGGACACACACAGGACTCACTCAAGGGAATATATAAAATCGAGCTCATCTGACCAATAGATTTACATTTTTAGTCACTTAGCAGACACTCTTATCCAGAGAGACTTACAGTAGTAAGTGCATACATTTTCTTCATTCTGGTCCCCCGTTGAAATCAAGCCCATAACCCTGGCATTGCAAGCAACCCCGGGATTACAGAGGGACACCAATGAGGGGATATAGAGCTGTGATGTACTGAGGATGCAGACAGAGATTGATCTAAAGTCTGTGATAATTAACAGCTGGTTATTTCGCTGACTTGACCAATAGGCTTTCCAGTAACTATAACGAGCAGGTCACTGTCACACCCACAACAAGCGGCTTGCCTAGAATGATGTATGGATGTCCGAGGATGAGAGGCGAGCCCTTGGGTACCACTCGCTGCGTATGCATCTTGTGTCTCTGTCTGTATGCATAAATTACATTTTATCCTTCTGGCTGTGTGATGCTCCCTCTACCCTGTATTGCGGTGGCATGACAACAACAGTAATCTTTAGGGCATCGGAATGATGATGCTGCTCACGCTTACTAGGCCAAGGCCTGCTACATAGGCTATCTAAGCTATATGACGCCATACGAAGCGAATTTGGGGGAAAAAACGGAGTGTCTAGGCTACCACGCTTGATATGAAATATGATTCTATGTATCGCCTAACAGCCTAGACCTACATCAAAAGCGTTGAGCACAGATACATTTTGTACATACATACTTTTTTTTATAGAAATAGGAATAAATGTTTTCCTTACCTCAATTGTCTCGTCTGTTGGTCATTGTGGGGGATGAAACACAGGTGGAGGATGCAGAACGACGCCCATAGAGAATTTAGAAGGCGAGAGAGACCGACAGAGAAAGACAATCATTGAAATGGACCGCGTTATAATTGCCTTTATGCATAATCGTAATTATTATCCTTATGCTTACCCGATTTGATCGGGATACGGCTCTTGTATCGGATGTTGGTCGTCATTTTCGCCGCTCTCCTCCCCTCGGTGTCGCTTCAGAACGGACGGACTGCTCGGTAAACGCACGCGTCAGTTCCTTCTCCGCGCTACCACAGCAGCCAGACAGGTTGTGGGAGAGGGTGTTGCAATATCGTGCAGAACCCCGCCCTCCTCGTATGTGGTACCCAATCGTGGATGGAGAGGTTTCCTAGGATCTTACTGTCCATATCATCAATATTGTATGCAGCTTCCATAATTAATGCTGTTCAAACTTCTCACTCATATGTTCGAAATCTTAATTGTTCAACATCTAGACGTGCACCAAGTGTAAGGGAATAAGACTGTGTCATGCTTCCTATCCACGCATCGTTCTGTGATATTATCAGCTTTTCACCATTTAGCAACACTGCTACACCAACTTCCACAGCAGCTTCTTATCTAGTGTTTTCAATTTGATAGAGGTCTAGAAGGCCTGACAACTAGAAACCTCAGTCTCCATTCAATCCCATTGCCGTTGTTTTTCTACATGGCCACTCAAATGCACATCATCATACCTATGACCTGTAAACAAAGCACTCTGACAACAAGTGTGTTTCTATGGAAATTGTATTTCTGAAAATAGAGTACAAAAGTTGAGACACTACTAAAAAAATGTTTCAAGCACAGTTAGGTTAATTGCGGTGTTTCCCAAATTAAGTCCTAGGGACCTTAAGGAGTACACGTTTTGGTTTTTGCCCTAGCACTACACAGCTGATTCAAATAATTAAAGCTTGATGAGTTGATTATTTGAATCAGCTGTGTAGTGCTAGGGCAAACAACTAAATATGCACCCCTTGGGGTCCCCAGGACCGAGTTTGGGAAACGCTGGGTTAATGCCTCCACGGTTCAAAGATACAAATCTATTGATCAACTAGGCAGAAAGAGACAAGTTACATAGACAATGACACACTGACTGACGATAGCACTCTTAAACAACGAATGACACATTGCTGAACACAGAGAGGCGTTAGTGTGTTCACTGTATAACAGTCAGCAGCCTAGAGTGGGCTGGCAGACATGGTGAATCAGAATATAGTTAGGACTTCAGAAAATGGAATTGTGTTCGATATTGTACGTTCCATGGAGCTAGCCAATATCAGAAGATATCAGTATGTCTGTGCATACAGTAAATCATTGTGATAAAATGAAGACCCCCTTTAGGAAAACCCAAAAGAACATGACCAAATAAACAAAAACACAGATATCTACACTAAGACTGCTCATAATGTAATGTAACTATTAAAGACAAAGGGTGATGTAAGGTTTGGTAGTGCACGTCTTAGGCGATAAAATAAGTATATTAACCAACACACGGTTGTGCATGGTTTGAAAACACTTGAATTAACATGATCACTTAACAAGCATTTCATCAGTTGCATCTTGAATGCACCAACATTTATTCTAGACAGTACGTCCACCCACATGATACATACATATTTTAGCTATCAAGTCACTTCAGAGCATTCCTCACACACGAGGGCAAATATTCCCTGTATAATGACAACACAACCAACAGCCTTCTGCTGTTGATACTTGAGTTATAAGATTACATGGTGAGGAATTCAGCCCAGTAAAACCTCGTCTGAGGAGACTGACCCAGAGAGACCAAGGCAAACCGTCTCCATCAGTGGAGGCTGGTGGGAGGAGCTATAGGAGGATGGGCTCATTGTAATGGCTGGAATGGAATAAATGGAACATTATCAAACACATCAAACATATGGAAACCACATTTGACTTCGTTCCATTTATCCCATTCCTCCATTCCAGCCATTACAATGAGCCAGTCCCCCTATAGTTCCTCCCACCAGCCTCCACTGGTCTCCATCCAATACAACAGAGGCACAGACAAAGTTAAGTTACATAAATCTTTCATAATATAGACCAAATGTGATATAAAGTTTAAAATAAAAAGTGAGACTGTGGGATACTTCCACACAAGCCTGTATTACCCTTATATATTATTACCCTTAGTTATTTTCCATGTGTTGTGCTGTTGAACATAGACTACAGTGCCACCTGAGCGACACTATTGTTACTACACCTACAGCTCGCATCCATAGCTCTGCATCCATAGCTCTGTCTTTGAATTTGAGTGGTTACATTTCTCCAGTCCTTCCCCCCAGCTTTTAACCGTAACAACAGTGGGGTGAAAGCTTTGCTATTGTTTAAACTGCTGATAGCCACTTTAAGATACTCAAAACATTCCCCAAACATTCTGTAAACACTGAAGTCTTGTTGTCTAACCAATGAGATATTAGTACTGTTAGCAATGCAAGATCTACACTGTACATGAGACAGAATACTAGTACGGATGAAAACACATGGACATCATCTTTAGTCACCTATTGGGAGAACATGGAATTACTGTCTTTACAGTATGCCTTAACATTATATCATAACCCATATCATAACATTACACAATAAAGGATAACACTCCAGACAAACATACCTTAGTATGAAACGTGTTACAGCGTGAGTAACAGTTCCCAAAACAATACTGACACTTGCAGATCAGTGGATCTCAGTACCATGGTGAAATAGAGGCCAAATTGAAGATTTTATCATTACAATTATGTTAGAGAGGGGAACATCCAATTGGGTGGTTGATTGCTTGATTGATTGACTGACACACTGAGAGATGGGGAGTGATGTGTGTGTCCAGCAGTACGTCCATGATGGAGATGCAGACGCACAGGGGGTTGAGGGTTGGGGGGCTCCTCTCATCTCTTCCCCCACTCCCTCTTTCAATCCCTCTATTTTCACTCGTCTCCCTTCATCTTCATCTGCGCCTGCATCTGGGAAATCATCTGCTGCATACGCCTCAGCTACAGAGAGAAGAGAAGGAAACAGACAGAAAGAGGGAAAGAGATAGTTGAGTAAAATAAATACCAGAGGCTATCAGCCATTCCAAACATGACAAATTGTATCCATTGTAAAAAGATAATACAATGAGCCACCTAACTTTTTGAGAGCCTTAATGACATTTTTTTTTTGTTACACAATAGAAAATATATCCATCTAGTGGTCGTGGATGAGACTTCAAGTGGACCATTTGACTTCACCGAATTGGGGTAAAATGGACTCCAACTCATTTTCACACTTGGGTAGGGGCGTGTGACTGAATAATAGATTTACTTTAATATTTAAAACTACATCAAACCAGGTTTGTACTCTATAGAACTCTGTGTGTTGCAAACTGAAGGAATGCGATCAAATGTTAACACTTTGCTAAACTGATCTGGTATTTATTCCAAGCTGCTTTTCTACAGGAATGTGGGTCTGTGACTCTGCTTAAAGGGTTACATCCCCAATTTGGTACTAGTGTTAAAAACTACACCACTACAAGTGCAAACACTTTAAGGGTCTTCAGAATTCAGCAAACAACATACCAATCTCTAAAGAATATTTTTCTGTTTGACTGAAAACCTCTTTCTTAACATCAGTTATTGAACATAAACCTTGAACACATAGTGTAGCTTCTTGCTAGCTGAATACCAGTGCTCTCAGAACCACGTTGTGGAGTTGATAACATTATTTGAAGGTGCTGTATGGGTGAGATGAGAATCTACTGTTCCATGTGGGGTTAGGGTATCATGTGGACAGTGTGTTTAAAGCAGAGCCACTACCATTTATGCATTATACTCTGTACTTATTGTATTCAGATTGTTTTTATGCACTTTATTAACAGATGTATTTCACTTGATTGTGATTTAGACTGAACTTTACTTTATGGTGACTTCCCCCCCTGCGGTGATTTGCCTCCTACATTATCCTATTTTAAATGTACAATTCGACAGAATAAACAACCCCAAATTAGTTTGTGTCCTGTGCTGGGTTTACTTTTGCCAGGCTACATATACAGTTGAAATCGGAAGTTTACATACACTTAGGTTGGAGTCATTAAAACTAGTTTTTCAACCACTTCACTAATTTCTTGTTAACAAACTATAGTTTTGGCAAGTCGGTTAGGACATCTACGTTGTGCATGACACAAGTCATTTTTCCAACAATTGTTTACAAACAGATTATTTCACTTATAATTCACTGTATCACAATTCCAGTGGGTGAGAAGTTTACATACACTAAATTGACTGTGCCTTTAAACAGCTTGGAAAATTCCAGAAAATGATGTCATGGCTTTAGAAGCTTCTGATAGGCTAATTGACATCATTTGAGTCAATTGGAGGTGTACCTATGGATGTATTTCAAGGCCTACCTTCAAACCCAGTGCCTCTTTGCTTGACATCATGGCAAAATCAAAAGAAATCAGGCAAGACCTCAGAAAAAAATTGTAGACCTCCATAAGTCTGGTTCATTCTTGGGAGCAATTTCCAAATGCCTGAAGGTACCACGTTCATCTGTACAAACAATAGTACTCAAGTATAAACAGCATGGGACCACACAGCTGTCATTGGGGCGGCAGCGTAGCCTAGTGGTTAGAGCATTGGACTAGTAACCGAAAGGTTGCAAGTTTGAATCTCCGAGCTGACAAAGTACAAATCTGCCGTTCTGCCCCTGAACAAGGCAGTTAACCCACTGTTCCTAGGCTGTCATTGAAAATAAGAATTTCTTCTTAACTGACTTGCCTAGTTAAGTAAAGGTAAAATAAAAATACTGCTCAGTAAGGAGATGTGTTCTGTCTCCTAGAGATGAATGTACTTTGGTGGGCAAATCAATCCCACAACAGCAAAGGACATTGTGAAGATTCTGGAGGAAACTGGTACAAAAGTATCTATAGCCACAGTAAAACGAGTCCTATATCAACATAACCTGAAAGGCCGCTCAGCAAGGAAGAAGCCACTGCTCCAAAACCGCCATAAAAAAGCCAGACTACGGTTTGCAACTGCACATTGGGACAAAGATTGTACTTTTTGGAGAAATGTCCTCTGGTCTGATGAAACAAAAATAAAATTGTTTGGCCATAATGACCATCGCTATGTTTGGAGGAAAAGGGGCACGCTTGCAAGCTGAAGAACACCATCCCAACCGTGAGGCACGGGGGTGGCAGCATCATGTTGTGGGGGTGCTTTGCTGCAGGAGGGACTGGTGCACTTCACAAAATAGATGGCGTCATGAGGAAGGACAATTATGTGGATATATTGAAGCAACAACTCAAGACATCAGTCAGGAAGTTAAAGCTTGGTGGCAAATGGGTCTTCCAAATGAACAATGACCCCAAGCATACATCCAAAGTTGTGGCAAAATGGCTTAAGGACAACAAAGTCAAGGTATTGCAGTGGCCATCAAAAAGCCCTGACCTCAATCCTATAGAACATTTGTGGGCAGAACTGAAAAAGCATGTGCGAGCAAGAAGGCCTACAAACATGACTCAGTTACACCAGCTCTGTCAGGAGGAATGGGCCAAAATTTACCCAACTTATTGTGGGAAGCTTGTGGAAGGCTACCTGAAACATTTGACCCAAGTTAAACAATTTAAAGGCAATGCTACCAAATACTAATTGAGTGTATGTAAACTTCTGACCCAGTGGGAATGTGATGAATGAAATAAAAGCTGAAATAAATAATTCTCTCTACTATTATTCTGACATTTCACATTCTTAAAATAAAGTGGTGATCCTAACTGACCTAAGACAGGGAATTTTTACTAGGATTAAATGTCAGGAATTGTGAAAAACTGAGTTGAAATGTATTTGGCTAAGGTGTATGTAAACTTCCGACTTCAACTGTATGCTATCTTGGGTAAATAAAGGAAACTAGCTCCAGTAGGCTAATCTTTATTAGTGTGAACTGTATTACTTTACTGTATTGTATTATATGGTCTGGAATTACGCACATCTTTCAAACCATGATAAAGCATGGCGAGAAAATGCGATTCTGGTGCAGTCTACATAGTTACAAGTATAGGCTAGCTAAATAGATTTTAATTTTGAAATATAATAGGGCCTATTTGTATAATTAGTAGGCTGACGCATATATACCTTTCATAATATTTCCCCTAATGTTATTAGCCTACTTCCGCTTTTTCAGTCTATTGTTGCTTCATTCCTTCCTTGCTTTCAAAAGTTAAATGAAATACGTTTTGTTGTCCTTATCTTCATCATTTTAATGACGTCCTTGAATAATATAGGACTAGAATTTAGATGCAGAAGGCTTTCACTTCTATTCACGAAGATTGAATGGTTATGGGTCTGAATAAATAAATAACTGCTATAGTCTACCGCCATCGCGCATTCACTCTTCTTTCAATGAGTTCTACTGGCTGCTGTATTTAACATTCAGCAAACAAGAGCTTGTGTCCCTATTCGAATAGTCTATTGGTATAAGAAATGCTAAAAAAATCATGTCCAGCAAGCTAATCTAGTCTAGCTTATTATGAAGCTTATTATGCATAACCAATCATGAATTAACTAAATATAAGGCTAATACTGCATTGAATAGGCTAGCACATCTATATGTAGGGCTATATATCAATCTAGAACATGATTATCTATTTTGGATGCAATGCTGTTTTAAAACTCTGCAGCTGCAATAAAACATTTAACAATCTTTACTATTAAAAAAATAAGGTGACCCTCAAAAGCCAAATGGAGATGTGTAAATGAAACGCGTATTCGGTCTTTATATTAATGTAGCATAGGCTATACTGCAGCAAATGCAGGGGTACCTGTCACAAGACAAAAAGTTACCATGATGCAATGATCGGTCTACATGCACTGTGAACTGCGCTCCATACTGAGATGGGTCTGTCCCCACCCTGAGCGTTGGTTCATCATGCCGAGGCTATAGATAAGCCAGATTTAGACATCGCATGTAATTTAACAGTGCCATTTTACGCCATGCTGTTCATATAAATAATGTATTATAATTTACCGGTTTCTCACAGTTATTTATCCTGGGAAAGGGGAGTGGTTTTGGTCCGCAAATCCCGGTAACCGCGTTCCCGCAATTCAACTCTGTACAAAACCAATCTGATCTTACATAAGGACACAGCCCCCACCAGCAGCACAGCCAGTGTACACCCTGTATACAATATCCTATACATCGCCTGGCCTGGCTTATTCCCACCACTTAACTGGACAGTAAGTCAGATATATGTCATATCCTGCGCAGACATGTTAACTAACACCTCTAACTGCACCCCACCCTGTTCTCTCTATACATCGCCATGGGAATACAAACAGGCCAATCAGAGGCAATCAGGAAGAAGAGGGTAATTTATTATTTCCTTACAAATCACTGCCTCCACAGTTTAGAACGTAAACAATGTAAACCAAGATGGCCAAAAAGGGTATAAGCCAGGTTCGGTCCCGGCAAAATAATAGTGGAGGACGCCATACCGGTAAAACATCTGCTTATCACAATAATTCAAACGAAATGCCAAGGAAACTGTAGGCTATCACAACATTATTTATCATTACCGCATTTCAGAGGCATAAAACATTTACGAATGGTCTTGAAAATAGGTGGTAAACGCTCCAAAATGCAATGTGGTTCAATGCGAACACTGAAATTTTGCCAAGGCAGAGATGAGTGGCCGACACCGAGACACGCGGAGACAGCAGTGGACACTGATTGACAATAGCTGAATGTCATTACACTTTGTGGTGTTTTGTGTAACAGATCTCTCTTTCCATTCACCAAGTTTGGAGGCTGGAAATATGTTACGAGTGGATGAACGTGCTCAGGTAGCCTAGTAAAGGAGAGTGGAGTAAATTGAGCCAAAGGGGTAAGTTGAATCACCCTTGTTTCTATGAAACCATACACAAAATGTATCATTTGACCAAATATTTAAGTAGAGGTCATCATTTCACGGAGTCTGTGAACGAAGAAACCACATGGAAGAAGTGTTAAGCAAGTTAGGTCCAAAAAACAGATTTTTACCAAGTCAAATTAATGTATTGTGTTAGAGTTTTCATGATGCTTGTATCTAAACCAAAGTAGATCATTTTTAGATTGTTCTATATATCAGTTGGGGTCTCTATAATCTTCAATATGAGGTCATAAATCTAGCATGAAAGTGCATCCTTGTAGCTGTGTGTGCTACTATAGTCAAAATGTTTGCCTTGGGGTAAGTTGAGCCAATGACTATGGGGTAAGTTGAGGCAATGGCAAGTTGAGTAAATTGAAGTGTGTTCTTCCTGGGCATAATGCATGGCATTATCTCTGGGATATGAAGTAAAAACAGGACCTGTGTTTAAAAAAGTACAAAGTGTTAGGTGTTAAGCCTGTTTAAAATATGCTTAAAATGGTTAAAAGACAAAAAAGCGATTGTGATTGTGTTGAATTTTGCTTGTAAATTAAGATAGACATGGTTTTAAAAAGGTAGAGGTAATATTTTATTCAGTACATACATTTGTAGGCGGCTTAACGTACCCTGTCCCGTGGCTCAACTTACCCCATTCATTTATTACCTAAAACCTAGTTAACCCTATGAGAGCATCCTAGGACCTAGTTAACCCTATGAGAGCATCCTAGGACCTAGTTAACCCTATGAGAGCATCCTAGGACCTAGTTAACCCTATGAGAGCATCCTAGGACCTAGTTAACCCTATGAGAGCATCCTAGGACCTAGTTAACCCTATGAGAGCATCCTAGGACCTAGTTAACCCTATGAGAGCATCCTAGGACCTAGTTAACCCTATGAGAGCATCCTAGGACCTAGTTAACCCTATGAGAGCATCCTAGGACCTAGTTAACCCTATGAGAGCATCCTAGGACCTAGTTAACCCTATGAGAGCACCCTAGGACCTAGTTAACCCTATGAGAGCAACCAGTGCTGCAATAGCTACTCACCTCAGCCTCCTTCTGCAGGAGAATCTGGTCTTTGTCCATCATATCCTCCTCCACAGCTCTGTAGGGAATGTTTAAGGGAACATATTAACTACTGTAATATGTTAGAGTAGTCTCAGCAGACAGACAGACAGACAGACAGACAGACAGACAGACAGACAGACAGACAGACAGACAGACAGAGTGTGAGAGAGTGTGTGAGAGAGAGAGAAACACTGCAGATAGGAGACTGACCTGCCAGGTCTCTTCAGTCTCTCTGAACGGAAGTTCTCGTAGTGCAGGTCCTGAGTGACCTCCTGGAGGTCCTGCATGTGGGTGCTGGAAACACACACAACCATCATACATTTCAATATCCCAATTTGGCTTGTGCAAACCCCCATAAAACTGAGCAACAGATGGACAGACTTGAAGTTCTCTGTTCAACCACTAAGTGGCAGTATAGTAATACATATCCAACAGAAGTATGCGATAAGAGCATGCATAGATTACTTTTACATTTACTCCAAATCAGGGGTACGCCAAATAAAAATGTGATTCGCATTTTTTTCTTTCTTCACATATTCAAACATTTATATTTTCCAACGGGGCTATACATTTGGGTGAGGTTTTTTTCTCGCCTGAGTTGCCTCGTTTCACTGCCAATTTTTTTTTAAAACCATCTAGTGTTCAGTGAAAGAACAACACAATGTCTAATACAGGTAGCCTAGTCAAATAATTAACATCCAATCACATTAACTGTTAGTCTCTCGTGTGAATTCCACTAGTGGTCCGTGTGTAGCCAAACGTAGCTGCTGCTCATTCCGTTTGCTCAAAAATTGATGAATTGTTAAAACAAAGTGTGTCCATAGAGACACATACCAGCTCTACTGGTAGTACTGCTACTACCAGCAGTACTACACCTGCACCTGTCGACGACACAAGTTGTTCTGCTTCCACGAGATCATCCAATGCTAGCATCAGTAATTCTACATTTGTTGTTAGCCCAGCTAGAGCACTGACAGTTGTGAATCTGATGCAGCCGAAGAGCTGCTTCCCTTACCCGGGAAAGCACCGAACAACCGACAGGGACGTTGGACCATCGAAGAGGCGCAAATATGATGAGAACTACATTTATTTGGGGTTCACTTCTATTGGGAGTAGTGCCTTTCCACAGGCACAGTGTGTTGTATGTGCAAAAGTACTGTCTCACAACTCGATGAAACCTTCACTCTTGCGCAGACATTTAGAAACAAAACATGCCAATTTGAAAAATAAGCCACGGGAGTTTTTTGAGCGAGAATTAAGACGACTTTCAAGTAGTAAGACATGTATAAAAGCAACCGATACCATTAATAAGAAGGGGCTAGAAGCATCTTATATGGTGAGCTACCAAGTGGCTAGGACAGGCAAGCCCCATACTATTGTGGAGGACTTAATTCTTCCTGCTGTTGGGTGCTCAATTATGCAGGTACTTTCCCCAAATGGATGACACAAACAACTGGATTCGTTATCCCTTTCATGCCCTGCCTCCAGTCCACTTACCGATATCTGAACAAACGAGCCTCATCGAAATTGCAACAAGCGGTTCTATGAAAATGTAATTTCATCAGAAGCCACTGCCAGATTTCTGGATTGGGCTCTGCTCAGAGTACCCTACCTTGGCAAATTGCGCTGTTAAGACACTGATGCCCTTTTCAACCATGTACCTATGTGAGAGTGGATTCTCGGCCCTCGCTAGCATGAAAACTAAATACAGGCACATACTGTGTGTGGAAAATGATTTAAGACAGACTCTCCAATCCAACCCAAAATTGCAGAGTTATGTGCATCCTTTCAAGCACACCCTTCTCATTAATCTGTGGTGAGTTATTCACAATTTTCGATTAACAAATAAGGTTTTATATGTACGATGGTTAAATAAAGAGCAAAATTATTGATTATTATTATATTATGATTTGTGCCCTGGTCCTATAAGAGATCTTTGTCACTTCCTACGAGCCAGGTTGTGACAAAAACTCACACTCATTCTTATGTTTAATAAATGTATTGTATAGTGTGTGTGTGGCAGGCTTACAATGATGGCAAAAAACAACATTTGAGAGTGCACTGACCCTAGTGCTAGAGGGGTACGCAGCTGGAGGTTGAATGTTTGAAGGGGTAAGTATTGCGTTGTCATGGTGACTTACACAAGCATGGTGCGTAGTTTGAGGAAGTCGTTGTGCTCGGGGTTCTCCACCTCTACGACCCCCCAGGGGTACAGACGACCTCTGATCTTCTTTCCTTTCACCTCAATCAGCTGGTTTGAACCAATCACAGAAAATGGAATGCTCGCCTGAGAGAGGGAGACAGAGGGGGAGGAGTAGAGAGACATGGATGCAAGGGTATGGAAGACAAGGGGATAGAAAGAGGAGACAGAGTGGGAGGAATGTGAAAACAGAGGGATGCAGAAATAGAGGGGTCAGGGAAGGAGAGATAGGTGGAGAAGAGAATAGGAGAATGATGGTTATTGAAGATGAGTGGAACCTACTAGAGCAGGGGTGTCCAACTCATTCCATGGAGGGCCTAGTGTCTGCTACTTTTAGATTTTTCCTTTCAATTAAGACCTCGACAACCAGGTGAGGGGAGTTCTTTGCTAATCAGTGACCTTAATTCATCAATCAAGTACAAGAGAGGAGCAAAACCCCACAGACACTCGGCACTCCATGGAATGAGTTTGACACGTGTACGTACTAGAATAAGGAAAAATGACAGGATCGTTCACGTTTGACAAAAAGCCCATTCAAAAGATCAATGGGTCAGTTTCAATAGTATGATTCTCACCCATTCTAAAACCCAGTGGTTAAGAGAAAAATGACATAACCGTGGTTCTATGTCACTCCCAGTCCCATTCAGTAATGGTGTTTCTCCCTGAGTTTCTTTCTCTTAGTTGGTGTTAGTTTTTTACGTCCCAAATAGTGCAGTACTTTGTTTTGACTAGAGCCCTTAACTCTGGTCAAAAGTAGTTAATTATATAGGGACTAGTGTGCCATTTGGGACGCAAACTTTCTGTGTGTGTCGTACCTTCAGTATTCGTGTCTGCTCCTTGAACTCCTCATCCTCATCTGAGTCAGCATCTGGCAGTTGGTAGATCCTGATGCCATGCTCTGCAATCTCATCCAGGATCTGCCAATACAGCAACACACAGGATCAATACAGAGTCTCAACCCCGCCGTGACCTTCTGACCTCTCACACTTCCTCAGGTCAATCCTCATCCGCTTCCCAGAGGAATAAGTTGTCCCTAGGCGTTGATCTAAGGTCAGTGTTGCAATCTGTGCCTAAGGGCAACCTGTACCCGGAGGCCGGAGCCACCCCCCAGCCCAGCAGCAATCCCTCTCATCTGAACCAGGCCGCTTTGGATGGATGTCATGTTGGGCTGAGAGACAATCAATCCCACAGTAGGACAAGAACATGCTCCCTCTGCAACATAATGAAACTGTCACTGCTGTCTGTTAGTCAGGCCTCTCCTCCCTCTGTGTCACTGTTTCAGACATGGCCCAGCCTCCATGACAGGAGTGGGATTCTGGACACGCCATTTCTCTCTCCCTCTTATTACTTCTAGTTTTCCCCACTTACCCCGGGGGAGCAGGGGGGGGGTGTCTAACAGTCATAAAAAAAGTTCTCCCCCCTCCTTTCTTCAACCCCCGGCGGTGAAGCAACAACACAAAGGCCTTTCTTCACCAGTATCTAGGGGACAGATGGAAATATTTATTATTTTATAAATCAAAAGGTGTATTCTCTGTTTTCTCAAGAGCAAAATTGAATTAACAATGCACGAGTGTTGCATAAAGTGTTGTTTTCCTGACATTTTTGGGGACTTTCATGTAATCTATAAAGGACAGTATGGAGAGAGGCAGGAGTCCAGGATGTGAGAGCACATTTTTCCTATAGAGCAGGCCACTGTTCCAGCTCCTGTTATGGCTGTGGGTTGTTTTCTCAGCGTGCTCAGAGCAGAGTGTGTGTGATAGGGTCTGTGTGGGGAGTGGAGGGTATTGTTAAGGACCACATCTGAAAGCAAACAGACTTACAGGACCCGGAGGAGAGCGTGGCACAGGACCAGACCTTCTCCCCATCGCACACACATGCAAGTTCCCACACAGAACGGACAAGTATCAGTTTGGTGGGATAGGACTGGGAGTTTTGAGGAACATGACACAGAGGGGCAAAAAAAAAGATTAGACACAACAGCAGGAAAAAAGTAACAAACAAAACTTGTTATGTAAATCCACAGCTATGAGGAAAATGAAGAAACATGCAGAAAAACATGTTTTTGAATGTATCAGAGATGGGAGGGATACAGAAGTAGCCTCCTGCAAAACCACAGATACGACAAACAATACACTCAACAACTAACTATCATAACACAAGGATGAGAAGTGATATCAGTGGGAGATTTACGAGAGGGCTGGAGTTAGGAATTCACCTAAAAACAGAATGTTAAGTCATGGAATTCAACCACTCAACAGGTGTTTGGATATGTTTCCCAACCTGCTTAACTTAATAACTATTTACCTGGAATTTACACTACCATCTATTTACAGCAGCCTGACTTAACCAACCACAACTGTAAACACTAGCTTCAGCAGTGATGAGGTGTTCATACCACTGCCTGGTCTAAATATGTCTAAATTAGACAAATATAGCACACACAACCGATGCCATGTCAATTCTAGTTTTTATCCTATTTATATATCTTAACACTTTAAAGCAGGGATCATCAACTAGATTCAGTCGCAGGCCGATTTTATCTTGAGCAGATTGTCAGGGGTCCGGAACATAATTACAAGTCATTTGTAGACGCAAAATGACTGCAAGAAGCCCAAACAGAAATAACAGTTGACTAAAACATTACAATTTCAAACCTTACTTACATTTGTATACGATCACATAAACTGAGTGTACAAAACATTAGGAACACCTGATCTTTCCATGAGATAGACTGACCAGGCGAATCCAGATGAATGCTATGATCCCTTATTGATGTCACCTGTTAAATCCACTTTAAATCACTATAGATGAAGATGAGACAGGTTAAATAAGGATTTTTAAGCCTTGAGACAGTTGAGCTATGGATTGTGTATGTGTGCCATTCAGAGGGTGAATGGGCAAGACAAAACATTTAAGTGCCTTTGAATGGGGTGTGGTGGTATGTGCCAGGCGCACTGGTTTGAGTGTGTCAAGAACTGCAACGCTGCTGGGATTTTCATGCTCAACAGTTTCCGGTATAGTTTCCGGTGTATCAAGAATGGTCCACCACCCAAAGGACATCCAGCCAACTTGACAACTGTGGGAAGCATTGGAGTCAACATAGGCCAGCATCCCTTTGGAATGCTTTCAACCATGCCCTGACAAATTGAGGCAGTTCTGAGGGCAAAAGGGGGTGCAACTCAATATTAGGAAGGTGTTCCTCATGTTTTGTCTATCTCTCTCTATTATGTGTGGGAATACTTTGGAACAGATTTCCTCAAATAAAATCACTTGGAGCTGATTTGCTGGTGTTTTTACAGTCTTTCATGTCCAACAATAAAAAATAAATATATGTAACAGTGCCTTCAAAAGCATTCATACCCCTTGACTTATTCCACATTTTGTTGTGTTACAGCATGAATTCAAAATTGATTCAATATTTTCTCATCCATCTACACACAGTACCCCATAATGACAAAGTGAAAACATATTTTTTAGACATTTTAGCAAATATATTGAAAATGAAATACAAAAATATCTCATTTACGTAAGAATTCACACCCCTGAGTCAATTCTTGTAGAATCACATTTGGCAGCGGTTACAGCTGTGAATCTTTCTGGGTAAGTCTCTAAGAGTTTTGCACACCTGGATTGTACATTATTATTTTAAAAAATGTTCCAAGCTCTGTCAAGTTGGTTGTTGATCATTGCTAGTCAGCCATTTTCAAGTCTTGCCATAGATTTTCAAGCCGATATAAGTCAAAACTGTAATTAGGCCACTCAGAAACAATCAATGTCATCTTGGTAACAACTCCAGTGTATATCTGGCCTTTTGTTTTAGGTTATTGTCCTGCTGAAAGGTGAATTTGAAAGCAGACTGAACCAGGTTTTCCTCTAGGATCTTACCTGTGGTTAGCTCCATTTCCATTTATTTTTATCCCAATAAACTCCCTAGTCCTTGCCAATGACACGCATACACATAACATGATGCAGCCACCACCATGCTTGAAAACATGAAGAGTGGTACTCAGTGACACATTGTGTTGGATTTGCCCCAAATGTAACGCTTTGTATTCAGGACATAAAGTACATTTCTTTGCCACATTTCTTGCAGTTTTACTTATTACTTATTTACTTTACTTAGAGAATTATTGCAAACAGGATGCATGTTTTGGAATATTTGTATTCTGTACAGCCTTCCTTCTTTTCATTTAGGCTAGTATTGTGGTGTAACTACAATATTGCTGATCGATCAGTTTTCTCCCATCACAGCCATTAAACTCTAACAGTTTTAAGGTCACCATTGGCGTAATGGTGAAATCCCTGAGCGGTTTCCTTGCTCTCCGGCAACTGAGTTAGGAAGGACGCCTGTATCTTTGTAGTGACTGGGTGTATTGATACACCATGCTCAACGGGATATTCAATGTCTGCTTTTTTTTGCAAAGAATTGGAAAACCTTCCTGGTCTTTGTGGTTGAATCTGTGTTTGAAATTCATTGCTTGTCTGAGGGACCTTACAGATAATTGTATGCGTGGGGTACAGATAGTGATAAAAAAAAGAATGTTAAACACTATTATTGCACACAGTCAGTCCATGCAACTTATTATGTGACTTCTTTAGCAAATTTGTACTCCTGAACTTATTATGGCTTGCCATAACAGGATTGAATACTTCTTTACTAAAGACATTTCAGCTTTTCATTTTTAATGAATTTATAAAATTCCTAAAAACATATTTCCACTTTGACATCATGGGATATTGTGTGTAGGCCAGTGACACAAAATCTTGACCATGCTCTTACACCAGCCTCTCTCCTTACTGTCTAGCTAGCCTGCTGATTACAGTTCTGTGCTGTAATTGGAAAGAGAGAAAGGGAATACGGGGTCAATTTTTTGACCCTCCGCCTCGCTCTCTTAGTCTATCTCTCTCTGCCTCTCCTTCTATCTGCCTCTCTCTCTCTGCCTCTCCTTCTATCTGCCTCTCTCTCTCTGCCTCTCCTTCTATCTGCCTCTCTCTCTCTCTGCCTCTCCTTCTATCTGCCTCTCTCTCTCTGCCTCTCTCTCTCTGCCTCTCTCTCTCTGCCTCTCTCTCTCTGCCTCTCTCTCTCTCTCTCGCTGTGTTTGAGTTGGCAGGTCAGGTCTCTGGTAACAATGGCACAAAGGGCTCTTCCTCAGTATTAATTAGAAAAGTGTGAGCCTCTGATTTGAAGGCTTAATTTGTTTTGATACGTGTTATCTAATGACTGTGTGTTAGTGAAGGCTAGTGGAGGCGGAGGAGATGGAAAAATTCCCCTTGGGGGTAATAAACGATAAGGGTGGGGAGAGACATTCTTACTTTATGGGGTATTATGGAGGCAGTGGATATGAGAAGTTTAAAAACAATGCTTGTGTCCCAAATGGCATCCTATTCCCTATATAGTGCACTACTTCTGACCAGAGCCCTATATGCAATATGCAACAATACAATACAAAATACTTTAGTTCCTTTAGCATCACGTCCAATATAGCAGTCTTCTATATTTAATATAGGGACAGAGGGAACATTGAGTCATTTAGGTCAAGTAAGCCTCCAACCACACTAACAGAAGCAATACGCCTGTTTCTCACTACAAACCCCTTATTACAAGGGGTTACACCAGCGAATAACACAATGCAATAATATTTTCATATGGTTTACTCATAAACATAACCTCAAAGTAAACCCAGTATGAAAACACCCACAACGGAGTATGACTATCATAGACACAAACCAGTTGAAAAACAGCCACAAACACACAGCTGGGTTAAGTGTTACTCCAACACATTACACCTAGCTACAGCACGAGTACAAATGGCCACAGACCATAAGTGTTTGTTGCTAAACAGTCCCAAACTCTGTGGCAGTTACCATTATGGCACCCTATTCCCTATGGGCTCTGGTCAAAAGTAGTGCACTATAAAGGGCATAGGGTACCATTTGGGAGTTATCCTGTGTAATCAGTTACAGACCACAGCCCCTGTCTGTCCACCTGGCACTGCTCCTGGTCTGACTCAGCAGAAACAGCCTGTTCAGGTCTGTCATTGTGGACTGTTTGTCCCCACTAAACAACTAGTCCACCAGGGAACAATACTTGGAAGTGAAAATATACACTGAAGCAAAGTCTAATGAAATCAACAATGCAAAGCGAAAAGCTCAATGAGAAAAACAATCGAATGGCATGTTATCGACCCGGGGCGAGGAGGGCAAGGCATTGGGAGCCCAGAGAGCTCACCAAGTCTATGCTGGGAAAACCTTGATATAAGCTTTATGTAACATTACAGACCAAAGCCTCTGGAGCCACTGTAAAAAAGCTATCCAATACACAACGAAGTTGACAACAACATAATAATAACATATTAGAACAGATTAATAATAACAACAAATGGATTATTGTTTTGTTTTACCACTGACTGGGCTCACACACATGCTCTTACTGACTGGGCTCACACACATTACACATCTAACGTGGGAGTCAGTGGGTGGACAAAACGCTGACTCCTTGTTAGATTCCACTAGGTCCCTCACTCAAAAACAACTTTCATTCAAAACTGAATTTGTTAACTTAATATCCAAAATGATTTAGTCTTTCCAGTAAATGTCTTGAGACTAACACTCCTGCTGCCCCCATGGAGTCAGCGGGTGTGACAGAGCCCCAACAATACTCACCCTGAGGGGAGCAGACTGAGGGTGTTAGACCCCAACGCCACTCCCTACACACACACACACACACACACACACACACACACACACACACACACACACACACACACACACACCTCTCTCTCTGCAGCCTCAGCTCTTGGGCTGAAATAATCTGGCGTCAGATGGACAGCAGGAGAGAGTGTGTGTGTGTGTGTGTGTGTGGAGAGGAGTGGTGGAGCGAGATGGCCAGGGAGAGGGTGCCCCACCCTTTCAACATTACACAACTAGCCTCTCTGACTCCATGTCCCGGCTTCATCTATAGCCCCCATGGACCCTTACCCCTGGGCCTAGGAAGCTCCAGCTAATCCTGTAGGAATCATAGACTCAGACATAAGGCTCTGGTCAAAAGTATTGCACTATATAGGGAATAGGGTGCCATCTGGGACGCATCCTCATACAGACATCCTGATGCCTGCACCATACTCTAGCTGCCCAGACAGTAATGTACTGTAGCATACAGGTGTACAGGTGCCCAGGCTAACAGAGCTCCTCACAGCTCTGCCTTGGAAAACAAAGTAGCTTTCTTATTTCTTTCAGATTAGAAATAGAAGAGGTGAAGCAACGAGTGACTCGTTCTGAAAGAGCACTTAAACAAAGACATCAAATCGGCATTCCTGACCTAGTCAGTGGACCATTAGAGCAGAGGTCCTTCCTGTAATTACTGTACCAGGCAGACTGGACAGGCCCTGGTGGGTCTGCCCAGCCAGGGGGCATGGGAGTGGAGGGGTGGGGGGCAGACAGTTACCAAGGTAACTGGTGGGATTAACGCTTAATATAAAAAAAGCAACGGAATGAAAGTACACCGCCTTCCCCCCTTCTCGACTGATCCACAGACCACCCACCTCAACCTATGATCACAGAGAGTGAAGGAGAGTACAATACACACAGTATTAATTAAGCCATGTAGTAATGTACTGTATATATGCTATAATCACCAAGGAACATGTCAGTTTAAGAGTTTGAAAGGAGCTAATGAAAATACCTCTGTCTGGTTCTGGTTGTTACTGTGCAGTTTCACAGTTTCAAAAGAGGTTGAACATAAATGTTTTCAAATCAAAGAAGAAACTATTAAACTAATATCATTACTTGTATTATTAGTCTCTTAAACTAATAAATAGATGATATGTCTTTCTTTAGAAGGGGTGTTGGACAGGCCACTTCAGACGGTGACCGTAAGATGTTACAAATGCAAGGAAACTGGCTGTTATTTCACCAAAACACTGTTTCGGGCCAAGAAACACATCAACGAACTGGTACCCACTTTAAGCCCAAAAGCAAATTGTGTCCCATGGTTAACAACTCCTCGATTAATACCTATTGTAGGTTAGTCGAACAAGAAGCCATGTCAGTGTATAAGAGACAAACAAACCACATTCAGAAAAATCTCACTAGAACAGAAGAACAGGCACTTAATGAATTAATGAAAGATTCATATTTGGTTATTAAACCTGCAGACAAGGGGGGTGCTGTGGTTGTTTTAGACTATGAAAAATATAAAGAAGAAATTCAGAGACAACTCAGTAATGAACGTTTCTATAGAAAACTAAGTGTTGATCCCACACAGGTGTTCCAAAGGGATATATGCTCTAATCTGGAGCCCTATTAAACCACCTTATCTCAAAACCTGAATATCAATATCTTTGCTGTAAATGTGCCATACGTCCATGCCTGTATATTTTACTGAAATTACACAAACCTAAAACACAACAAGGCAATTATCCAGGCAGACCAGTGGTTGCAGGAATAGGCTCAATGCTGGAGCCATTGTCGAACTTTGTAGACTCTTATATTAAAACTCATGTGCAAGCATTTCCATCTTATGTAAAAGACTCTATAGACTTCATAAACAAGATCTCACTAATAACGGGTTTAACAGAAGACTGTATTCTGGTCACATTAGATGTCGAGAGTCTATATACCAGCATTCCCCATGTGTGGCTGGCAGCACTAGCTCACTATTTGGGAGACAGAGATACTAATGAATATCCACCAACAAACTTTATTCTAGAGCTGGCAGAATATGTTTTGAAGTATAACTATTTTAGGTTTGATGATGAATACTACCTCCAAACGAATGGAACATCGATGGGCTCCACATTCGCTCTGAGCTATGCTAACCTTTATGTGGGTCTATTTGAAGAACGTTTTGTCAATAATGAAAACGAAAACCCATTTTTGAATAAAATCCTGAAGTGGTATCGATATATTGACGACATTTTATGCATATGGGAAGGAACTGAACAAGAGCTGTCAGATTTTATGGCACTACTCAATGACATTGACCCCAATCTCAAATTCACTATTGAAAGTGACACTCAAAGTGTTCATTACCTCGATATGTGGATTGAGAAATCAAATGGAACCCTGTTTACAACTCTATATAGAAAAGAAACGGACAGAAATACTCTATTACAGGGGGACAGCTTCCACCCTGAGACATTAAAAAGAGGACTTCCTAGAAGCCAGTTTTTCAGACTGCGCCGTATATGCCACTCCACAGATGATTATCTAGAAAAAGCAGCAGAGATGCGCATTAGGTTTCTAAGAAGAGGCTATTCGCAACAATGTGTGGATGAAGCTCTTAATTTGGCATTGGGAAAAACACGAGATGAATTGTTACAAAAAAGACCCGCTAAAGCAAAAGAACACTCCATAATGTTCACAAGCACGTGTACTTTGAATTCGCGAAAAGTGGGAGGTGTGGTCAAGAAACACTGGCATATTTTATCATCGGACCCAGTTTTGCCGGCTGAATTTAAAAATCCACCATTTATTGTGTATAGGAGAGGTCGCAATTTACGCGATAAATTGGTTCATGCCAACTGCCAGTCACGAAAGAAAATCAGACAGGCTCTTTTACGCCCTCTACCAAATGGTAGCTATAAATGCAGAGGATGCGCACAGTGCAACAATATGATGAAGTGTGAATATTTCTGCCACTCCCACACAGGAAAACGGTTTCAAATAAATGATATCATTACGTGTTCCACCACCCATGTTATTTACATGATTAAATGTCCATGTGGGCTCTGCTATGTCGGTAAGACCTCCCGCTCTCTCAAACAGAGAATTAGTGAACATAAAAGTTCAATCAGGCGAAACGACAGGGATTATCCAGTCGCAGTACATTTTAATGACTTAAAACATGACATTTCTACCTTTAGATTTTGTGGCATAGAGAAAGTCAAGTTATCAGACAGGAGAGGTGATATTAATTATACTCTGAGCAAAAGAGAATGTTTTGGGATTTTCACCCCCCAGACATTATTTCCCAAAGGACTTAATGATGAAATGCCTATGTATGTTATGTTGTGAATTTGAACATGAATTATGTGCCTATTTAAGATTACTCTGATGTTTTTTGTATGATATAGCCAATGATTAATGAAAACTTGCTATGTCCTCATTGGGGTTTTATGGACGTGTTCAATGCGTGTTATTTATACACTTCTGTAGTGTTTGTGAAATGCATATTGTTATATTTGGTAGCACTTATTTATTTTTCCTTTGCCTCCAACCCCTTTCCATGCGTGGAACGGATGTGGGTGGGGCTAGGTCTACATAGAGGTGCAGTTTTCAGAAAATTCACAAAAGCTCTGACGAAGGCCGTTAGGCCGATACGTAAGCTTATTAAATATCAGTGATACTATCAAGAGCAGTGTGCGGTTTCCTTTTTCCTTCATCCTGTTATCTCACTGTAAAAGGCATGTTCCTAATCCACTCCTGAAGAGGTATTTGTGTGTTGAAGTCATTTTCTCTCCACGGAGGGAAACTTATATTTATTGTTTTAAATTCTGCAGAAGCGCAGGCATGCCCTGGCACAATTACTGCCACAGGGCAGAAAAATAAATACACCTGCGTCCTAGGGAGGAAAGGGACTGGGCAACGACCACACAGACACAGACATACACAGCAGAGAGGGCTGAGTAAGGATGAGGTCATCATCACTGTTCACCGAGTATTTGTGTTGGAAAATACCCATTAGAAGCTTAGAGGATTAAAGAGAAACAGTGCAGGACTTGAGGAGGCAATACAAGGTCTTTGGCTAACTCCACCACTGAATGCTACTATCCAGATCATTGAGGCTAATGCTAGGCTAAGCCAACTACAGTGTATGTGTAGGACTGACTGGCTAGCTATACCTTAGCAGCTCGCTGACTAGCTAACTGTACTCCACTGTAACTGTATGAGCCTGGAGAATGAGGTACATTTCTATGTTAATCTACCAGCATAGGTGCCTGATCAATGGAGCAAACGGAGCAGCTGCACCCCCACTTTCTTACCAGAAAATGATCATGATCGATTGAGCAATTTGTGATTAGTAATGTTTTGAGCTACTCTGTATTACACCGGTACTAGATAGGTACACCCATCTAATACCGAATCAGACCCCCTATTTTCTTCCACAACTGCCTGAATTCTTCAGGGCATTTTACAAGGTGTCGGAAATGTTCCACAAGGATGTTGGTCCATGCTGACGCGATGGCATCACGTAGCTGCTGCAGATTGGAAGGCGGTACATTCATGCTGCGAACAGTCCCTTCCATCTCATCCCAAAGATGCTCTATTGGGTTGAGGTCTGGGGGCTGCACATGTTCCAGGCGATGTTCTTCTACTCCTCAACTGTCCAGTGTTGGTGATCGCGTGCCCCCTGGAACTGCTTCTTCTTGTTCCTAGCTGATAGCAGTGGAACCCGGTGTGGTCGTCTGCTGCAATAGCCATCCGTGACAAGAATGGACAAGTTGTGCGTTCCAAGATGCCGTTCTGCACATCACGGTTGTAAAACTTGTATGTTTATTGTGCTATAGCGTGATATAAACATAATTCAATATAATTACAATGCAAGAACCCAAATGTCGCACCTGGGTATAGCTACATATCAGTATCATCATCTAAATAAATAACCATAGAAATAGAATGTAGGCACTTGGTAGCCTATTACTTTTCCTGGTTGTAAATGGAACTGTACGTACATGTTTATGGTAGGCCGGGATTACTTAATTGAATACTTGGGTGAGTCAAATTTGATCCACAGAAGTGCCATATTGCAACGTGTTGCTGAACTCATAAGCTGCGTGATTTCCCATGTTTGAAGCGGGCCTATAGGCCTGTTTAGATGGTATGGCGTACAGTATATATATATGAGATGAATAATGTAGGTTAT
Source organism: Salmo trutta (assembly GCF_901001165.1). Taxonomy (NCBI): domain Eukaryota; kingdom Metazoa; phylum Chordata; class Actinopteri; order Salmoniformes; family Salmonidae; genus Salmo; species Salmo trutta. The sequence goes on along the minus strand of NC_042983.1, from coordinate 14,035,691 downwards.
GTAAACATTATCTAATATAAATAATATAAAGTGGCAAGTGATAAATTGATTACATCAATTTTCCCATTATTAAAGTGGCTTGAGTTGAGTCAGTATGTTGGCAGCAGCCACTCAATGTTAGCGATGGCTGTTTAACAGTCTGATGGCCTTGAGATATAAGCTGTTTTTCAGTCTCTCGGTTCCAGCTTTGATGCACCTGTACTGACCTCGCCTTCTGGATGTTAGCGGGGTGAACAGGCAGTGGCTCGGGTGGTTGCTGTCCTTGATGATCTTTTTGGCCTTCCTGTGACATCGGGTGGTGTAGGTGTCCTGGAGGGTAGTTTGCCCCCGGTGATGCGTTGTGCAGACCTCACTACCCTCAACAGAGCCTTACGGTTATGGCCGGAGCAGTTGCCGTACCAGGCAGTGATACAGCCCGACAGGATGCTCTCGATTGTGCATCTGTAAAAGTTTGTGAGTGTTTTTGGTGACAAGCCGAATTTCTTCAGCTTCTGAGGTTGAAGAGGCGCTGCTGCGCCTTCTTCACCATGCTGTCTGTGTGGGTGGACCATTTCAGTTTGTCCGTGATGTGTACGCCGAGGAACTTACAATTCTCCACCCTCTCCACTACTGTCCCGTCAATGTAGATAGGGGGCTGCTCCCTCTGCTGTTTCCTGAAGTCCACGATCATCTCCTTTTGTTTTGTTGATGTTGAGTGTGAGGTTATTTTCCTGACACCACACTCCGAGGGCCCTCACCTCCTCCCTGTAGGCCGTCTCGTCGTTGTTGGTAATCAAGCCTACCACTGTAGTGTCGTCTGCAAACTTGATGATTGAGTTGGATGCGTGCATGGCCACGCAGTCGTGGGTGAACAGGGAGTACAGAAGAGGGCTGAGAACGCACCCTTGTGGGGCCCCAGTGTTGAGGATCAGCAGGGTGAAGATGTTGTTTCCTACCCTCACCACCTGGGGGCGGCCCGTCAGGAAGTCCAGGACCCAGTTGCACAGGGCAGGGTCGAGACCCAGGGTCTCGAGCTTAATGACGAGTTTGGAGGGTACTATGGTGTTAAATGCTGAGCTGTAATCGATGAACAGCATTCTTACATAGGTATTCCTCTTGTCCAGATGGGTTAGGGCAGTGTGCAGTGTGATGGCGATTACGTCGTCTGTGGACCTATTGGGTCGGTAAGCAAATTGGAGTGGGTCTAGGGTGTCAGGAAGGGTGGAGGTGATATGGTCCATGACTAGTCTCTCAAAGCACTTCATGATGACGGAAGTCTGCTTGGCTTGGTAAGTAATATCCATCAAATAAGCCATTTCTACCATCTTTGGATTAAATATGTATGCTGTTAATCTTAAACATTTTCATGGTGACAGCACTTCAAACAACGGCGCCAAGAAAAGTTAAGACCCCCCCAGGATCCCTGTGGAGCTGTAGTCGAGCTAGTTCACACAGTAGCAGCAGTGCTGAGAGGACTGAGGATTCATGGGGGAGTCGACAGGAGCGAGACAATGACGGGAAAGCTGTGACAGCACCACAGGCCGTGGCCTGGGTGAAATATGGCAGCTGCATGGCCAAACTGCCTTCCGTGAGAACAGTGGACGGGGGAGAGAAAAGGGGAGAGGGCTGAACAATTGGTTGTCCCCTGGCTCGTTGCAAGAATAGAACTCCTCCTGAGCTCTCTAGCCCTCTCTGACCTCTTCCTCCCTTCAAACTACAGAGGCCATGTACTGTCTCAGAATACTAAACTACTAGTAGCAGTTGCAGTCAAATACCCAACTCAAGTGCTACTATACAGATACAGCAGGTTAGTGAGTACATTCAGTACAGTGTACTAGCACTACATGCCATCCCTCATCAACATAATGTAAAACCCATTGCTGAATCAACATTTGTATTCTCTTTTCATATATCAGTCTAGAAATGCTAAATGTCCATTATAGCTGATGCAGGATATGCCAGAATTCTGTATTCTCATTTTATTTCAGTAGAATTGTCCTAGACAGGATCCAGTCTAAACCAGCTCCTGTATAACATCTGATCAGATAGAGATCAGTAGTGAGGTGGTTTATGAGTAAAAAAACCCAGGTCACAGTAAGTAGCCTTGCATGGGCAGGAGCCTATTTCCTCTTTCTGTAGCATTTTTACAGCCTTTGGTATGACTCATCCAGGGATTGAACTCACAACCTTCCAATCTGAGGTCAGGCACTCTAACCACAAGGCCACTGAGTTGCAGTATCACAGACACAGAGGATAAACTCTCCAATATATCCTGCTCAGGGCTACTTATGAGTTACAGACCACTGCAATCTCAGCCAGGGAAACGTAGGGTTACTTGCTTAACCCCGGTTCTATGAGAATATGAATGAGATATGTCACTTATGGGATATGCCTTAGGGCGGGTCACAAGCTCGAAGAATCCAATCACACAGAGTCTGTTGGAGACAGACAGGTTGAGTGGCGAATGAGGTGAGCTCCTTTCCTCAATAAAGGGAGCCACTCGCCAGCCAACTTGTCATTCTCCAGCATGCGTCTCTTCTTCATGCTCTTGCGAGCAGGAAAAAGCGGTGACACATCTCACTCATATTCTCATAGACCCTATATTTCTAATACTTGTTTCGATGTGTTACTTATGGGATATGGCCAACTCCCGTAACTCAGACATGTTCTCCGAAGCAAGGGTAGCTCCAACAGCATCACCCCTCAGAGGCTCCGATACCGAGGACAATATGCACCAATGAAGGTGCAGTGAGATCCAGTCGGTAAAACCTCAAAAGTATCTGGGGTGGCCCAACATGCTGCCTCGCAAATCTCTTGTTAAGAGATGCCTTTGAACAGTGCCCAAGAGGTAGCCATACCTCTGGTGGAATGAGCCTTCAGGCCCTCTGGGGGCTGTAAACCCCTGCTCTGCTAGGCTACCTGCCACCCTACTTTTTCCACATTTTGTTACCTTACAGCCTTATTATAAAATGTATTATATTTTTCGCTCATAAATCTACACACAATACCCAATAATGACAAAGCAAAAACAGCTTTTTAGAAATGTTTGCTAATGATTTTTTTTTACGGAAATATCTTATTTACATAGGTATTCAGACCCTTTGCTATGAGACTCGAAATTGAGCTCCTGTGCATTCTGTTTCCATTGATCATCCTGTGGTAAATTCAATTGATTAAACATGATTTGGAAAGGCGGGCCTCCCGAGTGGGGCAGCGATCTAAGGCACTGCATCGAAATGCTAGAGGTGTCACTACAGACCCGGGTTTGACCCCGGGCTGTATCACAACCGTCCGTGATCGGGAGTCCCAAAGGGCGGCGCACAACTGACCCAGTGTTGTCCGGGTTAGGGAAGGGTTTGGCCGTGTGGGCTTTACTTGGCTCATCGCGCTCTAGCAACTCCTTGTGGTGGGCCGGGCACCTGCAGGCTGACCTCGTCGTCAGGTGAACGGTGTTTCCTCCGACACATTGGTGTGGCTGGCTTCCGGGTTAAGCGAGCGGGTGTTAAGAAGCGCGGTTTGGTGGGTCATGTATCGGAGGACGCATGACTCGACTTTCACCTCGCGAGCCTGTTGGGGAGCTGCAGTGATGAGACCAGATCAAAATTGGGCAGAAAAAGGGGTAAATATAATGTCCCACAGTTGACAGTGCATGTTAGAGCAAAAACCAAGCCATGAGGTCGAAGGAATTGTCCATATAACTACAAGACAGGATTGTTTTGAGGCACAGATCTGGGGAAGGGAACCAAAACATTTCTGCAGCATTCAAGGTCCCCAAGAACACACTGACCTCCATCATTCTTAAATGGAAGAAGTTAGGAACCGCCAAGGTTCTTCCTAGAGCTGGCCGTCCGGCAAAACTGAGCAATCGAGGAAGAAGGGCCTTGGTCAGGAAGGTGACCAAGACCCGATAGTCACTCTAACAGAGCTCCAGAGTTCCTCTGTGGAGATGAGAGAACCTTCCAGAAATACAACCGTCTCTGCAGCACTCCACCAATCAGGCCTTTATGGTAGAGTGGCCAGATGGAAGCCACTCCTCAGTAAAAGGCACATGACAGCCCACTTGGAGTTTGCCAAAAGGTACCTAAAGGACTCTCAGACGATGAGGAACATGATTCTCTGGTCTGATGAAACCAAGATTGAACTCTTCGGCCTGAATGCCAAGCTTCACGTCTGGAAAGAAACCAGGCACCACTCATCACCTGGCCAGTACCATCCCTACGATGAAACATGGTGGTGGCAGAATCATGCTGTGGAGATGTTTTTCAGCGGCAGGGACTGGGAGACTAGTCAGGATCGAGGGAAAGATGAACTGAACAAAGTAGAGAGAGATCCTTGATGAAAACCTGCTCCAGAATGCTCAGGAACTCAGACTGGGGTTCCAACAGGACAACGACCCTAAGCACACAGCCAAGACAACACATGAGTGGCTTCGGGACAAGTCTCTGAATGTCCTTGAGTGGCAGCCAGAGCCTGGACTTGAACCCGATCGAACATCTCTGGAGAGACCTGAAAATAGCTGTGTAGCAACGCTCTCCATCCAACCTGACAGAGCTTGAAAGGATCTGCAGAGAAGAATGGGAGAAACTCCCAAAATACAGGTGTTGTAATGAGATCCTGTGTGTAGCTGGTGAAGAGAGTCAGGCGCAGGACAGCAGATATGAGTAATCAATGTACTTTACTCAAAACACAAAATCAAATGCAAAAAATATGTGAGCACACAAATACAGACCGTCTTACAATGAACAATTACTCACAAACAAACATGGGGGAACAGAGGGTTAAACAATGAACAAGTAATTGGGGAATTGAAACCAGGTGTGTAAGACAAAGTGGATCGGCGATGGCTAGAAGGCCGGTGACGTCGACCGCCGAACGCCGCCCGAACAAGGAGAGGGACCGACTTCGGTGGAAGTCGTGACAGTACCCCCCCTTGACACGCGGCTCCAGCTGCGCGCCGACACCGACCTCGGGGACGACCCGGAGGACGAGGCGCAGGGCGATCCAGATGGAGACGGTGGAACTCCCGCAGCAACGAAGGGTCCAAGACGTCCTTCACCGGCACCCAGCATCTCTCCTCCGGACCGTACCCCTCCCACTCCACGAGGTACTGAAGGCCCCTCGCCCGATGCCTCGAGTCCAGGATGGCTCAAACAGCATACGTCGGGGCCCCCTCGATGTCCAGAGGGGGCGGAGGAACCTCCCGCACCTCAGACTCCTGGACTGGACCAGCCACCACCGGCCTGAGGAGAGACACATGGAACGAGGGATTAATAAGGTAATCTGGGGGAAGATGTAACCTGTAGCATACCTCGTTCAGTCTCCTCAGGACTTTGAATGGCCCCACAAACCGCGGACCCAGCTTCCGGCAGGGCAGGGGCAGGTTTCGGGTCGAGAGCCAGGCCCCCAGTACGAACACCGGGGCCTCACTGTGGTGGCGGTTGGTGCTCGCCTTCTGCCGCCTCAAGGCCCGTTGCAGGTGCACATGGGCGGCGTCCCAGGTCTCCTCTGAGCGCTTCAACCATTCGTCCACCGCAGGAGCTTCAATCTGGCTCTGATGCCAAGGTGCCAGAACCGGCTGATACCCCAGTACGCACTGGAAGGGAGAGAGGTTAGTGGAGGAGTGGCGGAGTGAGTTTTGGGCCATCTCTGCCCAGGGGATGAATGCCGCCCACTCCCCCGGCCGGTGCTGGCAATAGGACCGCAGAAACCTACCCACATCCTGGTTTACTCTCTCCACCTGCCCGTTACTCTCAGGGTGAAAACCTGAGGCGAGGCTGACCGAGACCCCAGACGTTCCATGAACGCTCTCCAGACCCTGGACATGAACTGGGGACCCCGATCAGAGACTATGTACTTAGGCACCCCGTAGTGCCGGAAGACGTGAGTGGGGAGGCAGACCGTAGGTCTCTGTAGGGAGACCGGGCAAAGGGAGGCAACGGCAGGACTTAGAAAACCGATCCACAACAACCAGGATCGTGGTGTTGCCCTGTGAGGGGGGAAGATCCATCAGGAAGTCCACCAACAGGTGCGACCACGGCCGTTGTGGAATGGTAGGGGTTGTAACTTCCCTCTGGGCAGGTGCCTGGGAGCCTTGCACTGGGCGCACACCGAGCAAGGGGAAACATAAACCCTCACGTCCTTGGCCAAGGTGGACCACCAGTACTTCCCACTAAGGCAACGCACCGTCCGACCGATGCCAGGGTGAGCAGAGGAGGGTGACGTGTGGGCCCAATCGATCAAACGGTCGCGGACAGTAGACGGAACATACAGGCGCCCAGCTGGACACTGGCGAGGAGTGGGCTCTGTGCGTAACGCCCGCTCGATGTCCGCGTCCAGCTCCCACACCACCGGTACCACCAGGCAAGAGGCCGGAAGTATGGGAGTGTGATCCATGGACCGCTCCTCTGTGTCATACATCCGAGACAGTGTGTCTGCCTTAGCTTTCTGGGAACCTGGTCTGTAGGACAGAGTGAAAACAAAACGGGTAAAGAACATGGCCCACCTTGCCTGGCGAGGGTTCAGTCTCCTCGCCGCCCGGATTGTACTCCAGATTGCGGTGGTCAGTCCAGATGAGAAAAGGGTGTTTAGCCCCCTCAAGCCAATGTCTCCACGCCTTCAAAGCCTTGACGACAGCCAACAGCTCCCGGTCCCCCATGTCATAGTTTCGCTGAGCATCCTCGAGAAGAAGGCACAGGGGCGGAGCTTTGGTGGCGTGCCCGAGCGCTGAGTGAGCACGGCTCCTATCCCAGCCTCGGACGCGTCCACCTCCGCTATGAACGCCAAAGAGGGATCCGGATGGGCCAGCACGGGAGCCGAGATAAACAGAGCCCTCAGGTGACCAAAAGCCCTGTCCGCCTCAGCCGACCACTGCAAACGTACCGGGCCCCCCTTCAGCAGTGAGGTAATGGGAGCCGCTACCTGACCAAAACCCCGGATAAACCTCCGGTAATAATTGGCAAACCCTAGAAACCACTGCACCTCCTTTACCGTAGTGGGAGTCGGCCAATTACGCACGGCTGAAATGCGGTCTCTCTCCATCTCCACCCCGGAAGTGGATATGCAGTACCCTAGGAAGGAGACGGACTGCTGGAAGAACAGGCATTTCTCAGATTTGACGTACAGGTCATGCTCCAACAGTCGACCAAGCACCCTGCACACCAGGGACACATGCTCGGCGCGTGCAGCAGAGTATATCAGAATGTCATCAATATACACCACTACACCCTGCCCGTGCAGGTCCCTGAAAATCTCGTCTACAAAAGCTTGGAAGACTGATGGAGCATTCATCAACCCGTACGGCATGACGAGGTTCTCATAATGCCCTGAGATAATACTGAACGCCGTCTTCCACTCGTCTCCCTCCCGGATACGCACCAGGTTGTAAGCGCTCCTGAGATCTAGTTTGGTGAAGAAGCGCGCCCCGTGCATTGACTCAATCGCTGTGGCTATGAGAGGTAGCGGGTAACTGTACCTCACAGTGATCTGGTTTAGGCCTCGATAGTCAATACACGGGCGCAGACCTCCCTCCTTCTTCACAAAAAAGAAACTCGGGGAGGCGGGTGAAGTAGAGGACCGAATGAACCCCTGACGCAGAGATTCGGAGACTAATGTTTAATTGCCGCCGTCTCCGCCTGTGACAGGGGATACACGTGACTCCTGGGAAGTGCGGCGTCTACCAGGAGATTTATCGCACAATCCCCCCGACGATGAGGTGGTTATTGAGTCGCCCTCTTCTTAGAGAAGGCGAGAGCCAAGTCGGAATATTCAGGGGGAATGCGCACGGTGGAGACCTGGTCTGGACTTTCCATCGTAGTAGCACCAACGGAAACCCCTAAACACCTCCCCGAGCACTCTCACGACCACCCCGTGAGAGCCCTCCATTGCCATGAAACAGTGGTGTCATGACAAGCTAACCAGGGTAGGCCTAGCACCACGTGAAATGCAGGAGAGTCAATGAGGAAGAGACTGATTCTCTCCTTGTGGCCCCCCTGCGTCACCATGCCCGGAGAAGCGGTGGCCTCCCTAATCAACCCTGACCCTAATGGTCGACTGTCTAAGGCGTGAACCGGGAAGGGCATAGCCACTGGAACAATGGGAATCCCTAAACTATGGGCGAATTATCTGTCTATAAAATTCCCAGCCGCGCCTGAATCGATGAGCGCCTTATGCTGGGAATGCGGGGAAAACTCAGGAAAAGTAACATACAAAAACATGTGTGCAACTGAGGGCTCTGGGTGAGAATGGTGCCGGCTCACCTGGGGTGACGCCAGAGTCCCCTGCCTGCTGCCTCGACCCCCAGAGGAACCAACCCGGCACCGCTCGCAGTGTGACCTCTGCGGCCACAGATGGTGCACGAGATGGAACCTCCTTCGCTCTCCCTGAGCGCAGCACCTCCCAGCTCCATGGGCATCGGAGCGGTGGTGCTGGGGGATGGAACCGACAGACCCCGCTCTGGACGTCCGCGGGTAGCCAGCAGGTTATCCAGCCGAATGGACAGATCACCAGCTGGTCGAAGGTGAGGGTGGTGTCCCTGCAGGCCAACTCCCGACGGACGTCTTGGTGAAAACTGCAGCGATAGTGGTCGATCAGGCCCCTGTTGTTCCATCCCGCGCCGGCAGCCAGGGTCCGAAAGTCCATCGCGTGCTCCCGGACGCGCTCCTCGACCCCTATACCAGGGGCACCTGCTCCTGCTGACTCCATATACAGGGTGTGAAATTCTGTAAGAGGTGCATGACTGGCTGCAGGGAAGTCAGGCACAGGAGAGCAGAACTGGGTAATAACCGGAGCAGTTTAATATGCAAAACCAACAGCACCCAGAACAACAAAATATGGGTACAAAAGAACCTGTCGCGTGCACAAACACTTTACAACAAACAATTTCACACACAGACATGGGGGGAACAGAGGGTTATATACACGACAAGTAATGAGGGAATGTAAACCAGTTGTGTGGGAAAACAAGACAAAACAAATGGAAAATGAAAGGTGGATTGGCGATGGCTAGAAGACCGGTGACGTCGACCGCCGAACGAGGAGAGGAACCGACTTCGGCGGAAGTCGTGACAGGTGTCAAACTCAATCACCGCACAGGCAATATTGAAAAAACACAACAAATTCACAGGCAGACATAGCCTATATGTTTGCTTTTAGCAAAATACATGCATACAACTGCAACTCAAACTGCCCATTGTTTTATTAAAAAAATATACCACTTTATAATGTCCACTTATAAACGCACATAATGTAGGATGCTGTATATAGCATTTTAACATAAATAAAACAAGAGATAAATCATATTTGTCCAGCCTTTCCTGCTATCCTTGCAGATATAATATTCTGCGACCTAATCAAAAAGTATTTAAAAACTGTCTATAACAAAAACGTAGGTAGGTTCACTAGGTTGTTGTAACAATAACTTTTCAACTTGAAACATGTTTTTCATTGTTCGCGCTGCATGGATCACTGGTGCGGTTGAATGCAGCAATACTGTATGGTGTGCTCAAAATGTCTTGCAGTTGATTAGCCAGCCTAGGCTACTGCTCAAATGTTGCTGTAATAGGCCTACATGTATTCCATTTGTATGGTGTTTTGATGCAGGTTTAGCATCAGGCTGTGTAATTTCATAAAGTAGATGACTCAACTGTTGATTCAATTATACTGGCCCGTGTGTCCTAGTGTCCTTTAGTAGTAATTTATACTTGGGTGTGAATCCTTAATCTAATACATTTTTGATAACCAAGATTACATTTTCTGTGTACATTGGAACCAAACCTTGGCATCGACATTTAGCCTAAAACACTTTGAACTTTCGGTCCGGTAGAAGATTTGGTCAGTGCCATTAAAACCTGTTTGGGATAGGGGTTCCGCTAGCAGAACGTTTCGACAACATCCGGTGAAACTGCAGAGCGCGAAATTCAAAAAAACTTATTACAAATATTTAACTTTCATACATTCACAAGTGCAATACACCAAATTAAAGCCTAACTTCTTGTTAATCTAGCCACCGTGTCAGATTTCAAAAAGGCTTTACGGCGAAAGCAAACCATGCTATTATCTGAGGAAGCACCCCATCAAACAAACACATGACAATCATAATTCAACCCACCAGGCGCGACACAAAACTCAGAAATAACGATATAATTCATGCCTTACCTTTGAAGATCTTCTTCTGTTGGCACTCCAATATGTCCCATAAACATCATAAATGGTCATTTTGTTCGATAAATTCAGTCGTTATATCTCCAAAATGTCAATTTATTTGGCGCGTTTTATTCAGAACAACACCGGTTCCAACTCGCGCAACATGACTACAAAATATCTAATAAGTTACCTGTAATCTTGATCCAAATATTTCAAACAACTTTCCTAATACAACTTTAGGTATTTTTTTACGTAAATAATCTATAAAATTTAAGAAAGGATAAACTGTGTTCAATACAGGACAAAAACAAAGTGGAGCGAGCTTTCAGGTCGTGCACCCCAACCACAACAGTACACTAGACTCGACCCTCGTTCTGAACAGCCATACTTCTTCATTACTCAAAAGAAAAACATCAACCAATTTCTAAAGACTGTTGACATTCAGTGGAAGCGATAGGAACTGCAAGCAAGTGCCTTAGAAATCTAGATCCACATTGAAAACCCATTGAAAACACTGTCACCTCAAAAATAAATCCTGGATGGTTTGTCCTCAGTTCTTTGCCTGCCAAATAAGTTCTGTTATACTCACAGACATAATTTTAACAGTTTTAGAAACTTTAGAGTGTTCTCTATCCAAATATACCATTTATATGCATATCCTAACTTCTGGTCCTGAGTAGCAGGCAGTTTACTTTGGGCACGCTTTTCATCCAAAATTCCGAATGCTGCCCCCTATCCTAAAAACGTTTTAAGGGCAGCTGCAAATGTTTAGTGATGATATGATACAGCGCACTGGCTGACTCGTGGGTGGGTGTGGGTCTGGGAGGAGGGGTGTTTGTGTTTCAATGCACTGCCTTTGGCATAGCACGTTGGCACTAGCAGTGCTTGCTGGGACTTGTAGTGTAGCGCATTACGGGCGGTATAGAATAAGGCCAAAATTAATTGACAACCCAAATCATTGCGTGGTCCAAAAGGTTGTGCAAGAAGCATACAACTTTTAGTTAAAGAGCATTGGAAAGGAATATGTTTTCAGTCACACCACTTTTGTCCATACAGTGAGCGTGTTGAAGGGGCTCTTGCACTCTGGATAGTCTCAATGACTCCGAGGCAAGCCTGTTGAATGAAGATTTATCCAGGCCCAGAGGGCCATGGGTTCCGGGTGAGGGTGTAAAATCTCTCTGTTCGCCTGGGTCAAAAGATCCCTGTGTAACTGTAGTTGCCAGGGATCTTCATAAAGCAGGAGAATGATCTCCGCTAACCACAGCCTGCCTGGCCATCGAGGGGCTACTATGTCTTGTTGAGGGGAATAAATCATAGAGAAGGAAACACGTAGAGTCGTATTGTCTGTCCTGACAAGGATGTGACAATTTCGAATGAAGGGCAAAAAGTGTATCAATGCATGAAACACTGTCAGCAGTTTGAGGTCATTTATATGACAATGGTGGAGATGTGGGGACCACAATCCATTTATTGCTCTTCCCTCGCGAACTGCGCCCCACCCTGTGAGTGACGTATCTGTCATCACCACCTTCTTCAATGACAGTACCCCTAAGGGAGTGCCTGAAACAAAGATCGAGGGGCTCGTCCAGTGACGGAGAGTTGAGAGACACTCCGATTGCGGTGCCGTTGTGGACACAGACGAAGGGCAGCAACCCAAAGTCTCTCATTCTCAGTAGTCCCAGCTGTACTACTGAGATGGCGGACGCCATCAACCCCAGAACTCAGACACACGTTCTGAGAGTGACCTCTTGAACATGGCGAGGCACTGTTGGATACAACGTGACGCAGTCGTCCGATAGTGTAGCCCGATAAGAGAGAAAATCCAGTTTGACACCTAGATATTCTATTCTCTGTGTGGGCACCAAACAGCTCTTTATCCGGATTATCTTGAACCTTAACTCGGTTAGGTGGGTTACAAGGAAAGCCGTGTCTCGTACCACTTGCTCCTGTGAAGCGCGTCCGACAGGTTGACTGAAGTGAACCAGTCACCTTGACGAATAGATTGAGACAGCACGTTGAGCATAAGCATATGGAACGTGAACTTTCTCAGAAAGCTGTTGATGATCCGTAGGTCCAGAATTGGGTGTAACTCAGAGGAAATACATAACTCAGAGAAAATACATATTGCACGTTCCACAAGGCTACATTTTGGGTCCGGTACTGTTCAGTTTATATATGTTACCCCTTGGCAGCGTTATCAGAAAGCACAGCATTTATTTTCACAGCTATGCAGACGATACACAACTTTACATTTCTGTGTCACTAGAGGATTTTAGCTCCACGGATATATTATTAGATTTTGTATCGTATAAATCAAGACAAGATCGAGGTACTTATTGTTAGAGCCAAAGCACAGACAGAGAATCAAGCCGCACATTTTAATTCACGGACAATAAAGATAAAACACCAGGTAAAAAACCTAGGTGCTATTTTAGATTCTGAACTAAATTTCAAATCACACATTAGAAATGTGACCAAAATATATTTTTACCACCTATGGAACATTGTCAAGGTGCTGCTGTTTTTCTCGCAGGCTGATACAGAGAGATTCCTCCATGCTTTTATTACAAGCAGGCTTGACTACTGTAATGCTCTCCTGTCTGCTCTACCAAAGTTGGTCAACTGCAAAACACACAGAATGCTGCAGCACATGTACTGACCAAAACCAGACAGAGAGCACACAGAGAACAAAAGAAAGGAATGGCGAGAGAGAACGAGAGCAAGGTTTGTTCAATGGTTGATATTGCGCAGGGCGGCTTGTCGGCGGAATAGTCTTGACCCATTGCAGGAAACGTATATTGTTCTCTACAAGCTCTTTCCCCCTAATAATACAGAGAGCGTAGGACTGGTAATGAAGGGAGGTCAACACATTTAGCTGACGGATAAACAACGTAAAACGGTGAGAATGTGGCCAGTGAAAAACAAATAAACAAATAAATATCAGGGGGAAACACTCTAGTCATGAATCATTCTACAGCCGAGGGCTTTTTCTGGTACCTTCTTGGCTGCTGCCTCTCTGACCTCAATAGAAAGACTGGTACTCAACTACCCTAGTATGGCAGGGGAGGGGTATTGTACTACCTAGTCTAACAGGGGAGGGGCACCCAACTACCCTAGTCTGGCAGGAGGGCAATTGCATGGAGTGACACAGACTCAGATTTTTCACTCTATATGTCAAACAAATGATTGCAAAGTTAAACAAACTATACATCTCTGCACAAGGACTACTTTTAACAATTTCCACAGAAAATTTTACAAAAACACATTTACTTGAAAAACAGTGCAGATGGAAACTTTGGTAACAGAATGATGGCATAAACAGTACAAACAGTAATTCTGTTACCAAACCTTGCATCTGCACTGTTCTTCAAGTAAATGTGTTTTTGTAAAAAAAATTGTGAAAATTGTTAAGTTACTGTGGAATTGACCAGGGGAGGGGCACCCAACTGCTCTAGTCTGGCAGAGGACTGGTACTCAACTACGGTGCTCGGCAGGGGCCACAGAAGCACGTAGTGTATATGTAATTACTTATCTGATTAAACTGGGAAACAAAATAGTGCAAAGGACAACAAGTAAACCCAAGATGAGTAAATCATCAGATTGTATACTTTCTCTTGTAGATGAACATGCAGTTAGAGTAGAGTTACAGAGAGACTTTAAGCATCACAACATTACCTTGGCCAGAAGATTCAAGACAAAGAGCCAATAACTTTCCGCATCCAGGAGACTGATTGGGAAAAATAATTTATTTTCCATAGAAAAATGTATGTAATTGATGCTTAGCGATGGGTAAGATTGACATGCTACGACTATGGGTACGACCGGAGTTTATATATAAATGCCTGGAATATTTCAATTTTGGAGAATCTCTTATAAAATGTGTTAAAGTTATGTATAGTAACTCTAGGTGTAAAATAGTACATAACGGCTACTTCTCAGATTTAAAGTACCAGTCAAAAGTTTGGACACACCCACTCATTCAAGGGTTTTTCTTAATTTTTACTATTTTCTACATTGTAGAATAATAGTGAAGACATCAAAACTTTGAAATAACAGATATGGAATTATGTAGAAACCAAAAAAGTGTTAAATCAAAATATATTTTATATTTGAGATTCTTCAAAGTTGCTTTGACAGCTTTGCACACTCTTGGATTTCTCTCAACCAGCTTCATGAGGTAGTCACCTGGAATGCATTTCAATTAACAGGTGTGCCTTGTTAAAAGTTAATTTGTGGAATTTCTTTCCTTCTTAATGCATTTGAGCCAATCAGTTCTGTTTAAAAAAACATTTTTTTATATAACCTTTATTTAATTAGGCAAGTCAGTTAGGAACAAATTGTTATTTACAATGGCGGCCTACACCGACCAAACCCGGATGACGCTTGGCCAAATCGCCCTATGGGACTCCCAATCACGGCCGGATTTGATACAGCCTGGTAGGGGTGGTATACAGAAGATAGCCCTATTTGGTAAAAGACCAAGTCCATATTATGGAAAGAACAACTCAAACAAGTAAAGAGAAACGACAGTCCATCATTACTTTAAGACATGAAGGTCAGTCAATGCAGAACATTTCAAGAACTTTGAAAATTTCTTCAAATGTAATTACAAAAACCAGCACTATGAGGAAACTGGCTCTCATGAGGACCCCCACAGGAAAGGAAGACCGAGAGTTGATGCAGACTATTACATTGATGGAAGCTACACTCTATCTGCAATATTAAAGCTGATCTACCCCCTAAAAAAAAAAATCTCAAAAGATAACAAAATAAATAAATATAATAATATGGGTCCTTATGGACAGCTTGGTGCCATGCCTAAATATGGACCTGTGTTATCCAGTGCCCCCCTCCACATCCTACCTATAATGATTTATCTAGTAACTCACTACTAGGCTTGAGCAGTATACCATATACCGGGGTATTTGGAAATAGGTTTTTCAATATTGTCAATATTGTTGAAACTAGTTTTTCTATACATTTTAATATTTGTAGCTATTTTTTTTAAATACCTGCAGTCAACTTGTGCGATGCGTTAGGAGATAAAGCAGATTGCGTTCTTAATTTCACCTGTCACATTATTCTAAATGATGAAGCTTACGTAGTTCCCCAGAGCAGTTGAGCCAGTCATGTGTTTGTTTGTAAATAGCACAACGGGAGAAAGCGGAAGCAGCTCCAGCTGTGTACTGACAGGGGTCGCATTTTATATTGAAAGTCAAGTGAATTTTTGCTTCAATAGAGTGATCAGGGACATGCAACTATAGTTTTCCTTCACAGAAAATACATTAGTGCAACACGTTGGGCAGAAAATATCTTCATTTTCATCAGATGACAACAGAAGTGCAACACTATTTGGCTGGCAGCCACACAAGTAAATTAACTTGTTTGAGATGTGTTAGCGTGCACATCTGTGTAGGCCATCCATTTTGTTTATCCTAATTGCTTGTTAACTGACAGTTGTTATGGGAACGCTAAGTGGACCATGGGAACTAATGCGACAGACAGAGTTTTTAGACAGTTGAACAGGGTGTGCAATTTGTCCCTCTCTCACCCCATTCCATCCCCTCTGACTGTCAGGACACTCACCCTATACAGATCATTTCGCTACAGCCGCAATAACATCTGCTAAACACGTGTATTCGATTTGATCTGGTAAAAGCTCAAAAAAATATTTTAAAAATAAGACCGTTTGAGGAGGAATTGTGTGTGTGTGTTTTTACTAATCTGTAACATCAGCACTTTACACAACCAGTCTGTGTGAGTCTTCAACAAAGCTGCTTCACAGTGATTGAGTCTGCAGTCACACATACATATACTCACACTCCTGTAGAACCAGCTCTGTCCAGATCTGGGCCTCCAACAAAGCAGCTGTACAGTGACTGAGTCTGCCATTCTCCACTGGAGCCCAGCTAGGAGAGCTGTTCCCGGCCTGAGTGCCAGGCATGCCCCACTTCGGCCCCATATATGCCAGAGCAGAGGCCTCCCCGCTGGGGGAGAAGACCACTGTTTCTGGGGTCTGGGACTGAACATATGTATAATACTAGCTGGGACTGTATCTGACTGTTCTAGCCAGTACAGGGGTTAGTGAGGGGAGAGTGTCTCCAGCTGCTAGGTAAGCAAACAAACTTGTTAAAGTATACCTAACGAGACAGCTCAAGCAAAACGAAGTGGGTAGTGGGCAGGAGTTAGACAATAAGATTTTGACTAGTGATTTTATTGGATGGATGTTACACACACAAGTGCACAAACACATGCAAGCCCTGTCCGGATCTGGTTGCTATCCCTCCCACCAGAGAGAAAAAGGCACTGTTGAAACATTTGAAACAAACTGACTCAAACACAAGAATCAAAAGTGGAGGGAGTAGATTAGATAAGAGGAGGATGAGGGGAGATGGAGTGATATCACAGAAGCAGGATATCCTATTTACACAGCCTCATTCTCCTCTGCCTAGCGTGGGCTATATCAGCTTAACAAACCTCTCATGGTGTGTGTGATGTCAGACCAGATATCAGGAAATCAGAAGCATGCAGGTCTGCTCCAATAGGAAGCATCTGGAAAGAAGGGACATGTTGTGCTCTCTCGCCCTCTTTTTAATTTGTATTTATTTTTCCTTTATTTAACTAGGCAAGTCAGTTAAGAACAAATTCTTATTTACAATGACGGCCTAGGAACAGTGGGTTAACTGCCTTGTTCAGGGGCAGAACGACAGATTTTTACCTTGTCAGCTCGGGGATTCTATCTAGCAACCTTTCGTTTACTGGCCCAACACTCTACGCTAGGATACCTGCCGCCCCCTTTTCTCTCTCCCCCGCTCTTTCTTTTCTCTCTATCTCTCTCTGAACTTCTAAATAAGCCTGCTATTGTCCAGCAGCAATCAAGCTGCATCATTAAAAATGTACACACACACACACCCACACACAGGCAAATGTGTGCGTATTCACACACAATCACGGATGTTCGACTTGCATAGTTGCCTCTGAGCCAGCGTGCCAGTGTGCTGATAAGAATCTAATTTCTATTATTATTATTATTATATAATCTACTTTCTAATGACAGTGCCATATGGCTCAGGACACAAACAACACAGAACAGCTACTGATGCTAATACAGCCCTCAACATTCTGGCAACAACCTCATCACTAATTCCATTGGTTCCATCGTGATCTCAGTGAGGGGCAATGCTATGTTTTTACACCTGTGTAAAAATGAAATACCTAGGGGAATGAGGGAAAACTCTTGAATGTCTGACATGCTTGTCGCATTGTTTGTGTGTGTGTGTGTGTGTGCACACGTGCCCCACTCACCCTTTTCTTAAGGCGGTCTCTTTCTTTCAGTGTGAGTGTGTCAGCCTTAGCGATGACAGGGACGATGTTGACCTTGCTGTGGATGGCCTTCATAAACTCCACATCCAGAGGCTTCAGACTGGACAGGGACAGGTAGAAATACAATCAATAGATCAATAATAGTAGCTAAATAAAAAGTAGAAAGTGATTATGTTCCCCCTACCTAGCCTAAATGGCGGTATGAACTAGAAGTAGCAGTGTGTGTGTGTGTGTGTGTGTGTGTGTGTGTGTGTGTGTGTTCTTACCCGTGTCCAAAGGGAGAGATGAAGTAGAAGCAGCAGTGGACTCGGTTGTCTACGATGTGTCTGCGGTTCAGGCCACTCTCGTCATGAAGGTAACGCTCAAACTGGTTATCAATGTACTGGATGATGGTCTTAAAGCTGAGGACACACAGCACAGAACACACACAGACACACACACACATCAAACCAAAAACAACCAGAGACACAGTCTGCACTAGAAATCCACCTCCAGAAATAGATTGTGGGTTTTTGGAGACTTGGGAGTATATGTACTGTATATATATATATACAGTACATATATATATATATATATATATATATTCACGAAGG
Source organism: Salmo trutta (assembly GCF_901001165.1). Classification (NCBI taxonomy): domain Eukaryota; kingdom Metazoa; phylum Chordata; class Actinopteri; order Salmoniformes; family Salmonidae; genus Salmo; species Salmo trutta. Next base: position 14,017,656 of record NC_042983.1, on the reverse strand, counting down.
GGATGCATCTCGAAAGCCTAAACTGGCTATATCTCCTCACCTCTTCTATCTCATCTGCACCAATTTGAAAACCAGGGATAAGAAAAAGAAAATGAAGCTGTTCAAGAGTATTGAGATGCAACCTATCATCTCTGAGAAACCAACATGGAGAAAAGGAAGCTGTTCCAGAGTATTGAGATGCAGCCTATCATCTCTGAGAAACCAACATGGAGAAAAGGAAGCTGTTCCAGAGTATTGAGATGCAGCCTATCATCTCTGAGAAACCAACATGGAGAAAAGGAAGCTGTTCCAGAGTATTGAGATGCAGCCTATCATCTCTGAGAAACCAACATGGAGAAAAGGAAGCTGTTCCAGAGTATTGAGATGCAGCCTATCATCTCTGAGAGACCAACATGGAGAAAAGGAAGCTGTTTCAGAGTATTTTTTATTTATTTAACTAGGCAAGTCAGTTAAGAACAAATTCTTATTTTCAATGACAGCCTAGGAACAGTGGGTTAACTGCCTTCTTCAGGGGAAGAACAACAGATTTGTACCTTGTCAGCTCGGGGATTTGAACTTGCAACCTTTCGGGTACTAGTCCAACACTCTAACCACTAGGCTACGCTGCCGCCCCGAGATGCAGCCTATCATCTCTGCCATCTGACCTGCTTTCTCTGATGACTTCCTGCAGGGCCAGTAGGCGTGGTAACATGTTCATTAGCAGGGCGCCTACAGCTTCCCTCCCAGCCAGAACTAACATCAACATAAAGTCTGCATCCCAAATGGCACCCTATTCCGTGTATAGAGCACTATTCTGGGCAAAAGTAGTGCACTATATAGGAAATTGGGTGCCATTTGGGATGCAGTTCACCTCTGTCCTATATTCACCTCACCCTATTGGACCTAGGTAGTGTTGTGGTCTATTCCATAGCAACTCCAGAAAATGCCTTGACTAATTCTGAGAGGAATGGAAATGGAATTGAAATAGAATGATCCCAACTCTGGATGTAAGCATATCCTTAACACCTGCTAATGGGGCGGCAGGTAGCCTAGCTGTTAACAGCTTAACCGAAAGGTTGCTGGTTCAAATCCCCGTGCTGACTAGGTAAATAAATCTGTTGATGTGCCCTTAAGCAAGACACTTAATTGCTCTGGATAAGAGTGTCTGCTAAATGACTAAAATGTCAAATGTACTGTTGTCCCTTTGTTGTTACCAACACCACTGAAAGCTGCTAACCTGCTCTATTGCACTCAGCCTAGCCCTTAGATCACTGCCAGTTGTCACCAACCCTGAGTTGTATGTCAAACCAACAGGCCCAAACACAGGTATATCAGGACAATCAAAAGGAAACGGAGCTGAGAGAGGGAGGAGGGGGAGGGAGAGAGCCCACACAGCAGCTGATGGAGGCAAGGGCACAGGAATAATAACTGCTCCTGCCATCATTGTACACACACCAGTCCTGGCTGTTGATGGCATCTCCGTATCCGGGGGTGTCGACCACAGTAAGACGGAGCTTCACTCCTCTCTCTTCAATCTCCACCGTACTGGCTTCTATCTGCACTGTCCGCTCAATCTTCTCTACAAAGGAGGAGACAAAAGGAAATACCTTTTCATTGTGTGTAAAACACTAGGTTAAGTTTAGAGGGATCCCAGGGGACACAGCTTAATAATAAGTAGTTTCATTACTTTTCACATCAAAGTTTCTATTCCATGTGACTTTAGAGCTTAAATAACAAAATCTGCCTAAGCCAAGCCTCTGGACACAATATCCTTATGCAGATCTTCAGGCACTGGACAGGTGTAAGCAGTATGGCAGAAGTTGCTACTATAAGCCATCACCATATTGCTTACACCTATCCTATCCCTTCAGAACTACAAGCACAAAAGTGGTAGGAGCTGGAGGTGCATTTTCAGACTGGACAAAAATCTAAGTCATAAGAGGGGATGGGCCTTTTCAAGACTAATACAAAATAAACATTCTTAACATTCCACTCCAGGCAATACAATGCTGGAGACAGCTGAAAACAGACCTTTCTCTGTTATTACAGTGTGTGTGTGTGTGTGTGTGTGTGTGTGTATGCGCTGTCTGGTCTGAGAGCAGAACTCATTCCTCCTTGCTTATGTCCTGTGTGTGTGTGTGCGTGCATGCGTTTGTGTTCACCTGCGGCCCCAGGGATGTATCTCTCTGGGTAGAGGTCTGTCAGAAACAAGCTGTTGATCAGCGTAGACTTGCCAAGACCAGACTCTCCTGCAGGAGAAATACAGACCAGGCATAGTACTCTAGGATCTATACATATATACAAGGTTACTGTAGGGAAAAGGGCGCCATTTGGGACACAGCCCTCAACTAGACAGCATTCTGCCACAAAATAACTACTGTGTAGGCATAGGTAAGCTTCTCTTAAATTCTCCTGAATTGAATCAAAATAGTTGTGTAATAAGTCATACTCACCAACGACCATGAGGGTGAACTCAAATCCCTTCTTCACGGACTTCCTGTGTACCTGGTTGGGCAGGTTGGCAAAACCCACATATCCCGCCGCCTCAGGGAACTGACAAACACATGGTTATAGAGGTAATGTACAGTATTATATAACTCAATAGGGTTAGCATTGGAAGAGGGGTCTTGAATTGTTTCTCTCCCTCCCTCTCTCTCTTTCCACCCTGACATTCTTCATCTCCAGTGTTTAGGAGATGTGTGTGTGAGATGGTCTGTGGTAATTGAGATTAAATGGATGAGAAAATCCCAAAAGCAATAAAGCTGCCGATGAAACGGAAGCATTTATACAGGATGTCCTCTGGGCTAGGATGATCGCTCTCTATGTGTGCTCTGTATGTGCACCCCCAATGTGTGTGTGTGTGTGTGTGTGTGTGTGTGTGTGTGTGTGTGTGTGTGTGTGTGTGTGTGTGTGTGTGTGTGTGTGTGTGTGTGTGTGTGTGTGTGTGTGTGTGTGTGTGTGTGTGTGTGTGTGTGTGTGGAAGTGGTAAGGGCACACTCACCTTCCCTTTCTCTCCAGACTGAGACATGGTCACTGTTGCTGGTCACCTAAACCTGCAAGAAACAAGACATCAGATAAGTCACAATGTAACATTAGCCTGGGTGCTAGTCTGTTTCTGCTTTACTAAACTTGTCTTCTTGGAAAGGCAACAATGTACAGTAGCATTGTTGTAAGCAGTAGACTGGCATCACCATCTCATAGACAACAACTGTATAATCACTCACCACCAAGCCTGCAGTCATAACTCCTACTACAGTACTACCATTCATTTGCAGTAGTCACTATCATCGGCATTCTGAATAATAATAATGACACTGACAGCATCCACACTAGGTCACTTTAAGACTGCACTGACATCCAGTCACTCACAGCCAACCCCATTAACTCTGCATCACAGTCAGTGGATGGAGCAGAAACAGGGTGGGCATCAAGTTGATTCCCAGACCTCCAGTAAGGGCCTGGTTTGTTTAGTTAGGCTCCTGCTGTCCTACTCAATGGTACTACTTAGATGACAGAGAAATTAACCCGAATGATAAATTATCACATAATGGCCAACAACTGGTGCCCTGCGCTGCCTAACCCCCCCCCCCCATTTGATCACTAATGCACTGGGCACTGACTGACAGGTCGTGTGCGATAAGGCGAAAGTGGAGAGAGATGGTGAGCACAGCCAGAGACGACTGAACCCTGTTATGTAACTTTATTAGAAAAACAAACAAAAGAAACTGACACTTTAATATTGTCTGGCAACAATTAAAGAGTGATGAAGACTGATTTATTCTACATGGAGCCAGGACCTCCTATCTCCGCAGCAGGCGACGTGGCCAGATATCCCTCTCCGTTTCATCGAGCTCTCAGGAGAACAATGGCTGTTTATCACCCAGGTTCCTGAGGCCTTTCATCTTTCCACGTTCCTGAGGCCTTTCATCCTTCCACGTTCCTGAGGCCTTTTGGATCACCACTCGCTGGGGTAGGAGAGGAAACAAGCACCGGCCCGCGGTCCCGACCACAGTCCCGCTGGCCCGACCTCTTTCCCGCTGGCCCGCAATCACACACACCACCAGGAGCTTCACAGAGGCGGTTAGCTTGCGATATGGACCTTAGCAAGCAGGAGAAAGCAGGCTAGCGCAGGGTGAGATTCGGCTGAGTGGAGAATTATGCATCCGAGTGATATCCTACATTTAATTTACAGCAGTATTATTATTAATCTGTTACCTAGCTCTACATTCTAGGGGCCATCATACTGTACAGGTTACAATGCAATTATTGAATATGCAAAATACATTTTTGAGATATGTTTTATGTCTGTATTTAAACAAGCTATTTCATCACCAACTAAATAAGTATCCCCTACACACACACACACACACACACACACACACACACACACACACACACACACACACACACACACACACACACACACTCACACACACACACACACACACACCGGGAAAAGTGTTATTCCTGGGCGGTCTCTGTGGGAAACAGCAGTAGATTAATTAAGCAGTACCATTATCACTTCGGTAATATCACAAAGGCAACACTATGGGGGATACAGGCAGGCGCCAATAATACCCACTTAATAAGGGAAAGGGAACGGGGGATATTTAGTCAGTTGCACAACTGGATGCATTCAACCAAAATGTGTCTTCCGCGTTTAACCCAACCCCTCTGAATCAGAGAGGTGCGGGAGGCTGCCTTAATCAACTTCCACGTCATCGGTGCCCGGGGAGCAGTTGTTACCGGGAGTTAACTGTCTTGATCAAGGGCAGACCTTTCGGTTAATTACCCAACGCTCTTAATCGCTAGGCTACCTGATCGGCTTCTGTAAGCTGTTACGAACTCACACACCCACACACAAACACAATCAGAAGGCCGGACTGAGGGAGATTAAACGGTTTGGCAAAGAAGGAAAAAAGCCACCTTAGTTAAGCCAAAGTCCTGGCATGTGAGGTCTACACTTGATTTATTAGCTGGATTAAAGCCATGAGGGGCTGTGGTAGGAGTGAAGCTATTCACTTCACCTCTACCACACAGAAACTTAAAACAAAGCATTTACACCATACAGAATTATTTAGACCTATAACCAAATCTATATTTGTTATTATTATTTTGAATTCTTTAAGCTTAATTGGGTCTCTTGATTAAAATAACCTCTTCAAGAAATGGCAGCTAAAGTCCACCCTGATCTGAGCTATGCTATGACTCGGTAGTGAATGGATAAAGTGAAATACCATGATAAAAGATAAAGTTGGCAGACACATGTATACACATACCAATACCTATACACATACACACACAGAGGGGGGTTTGAGGCTCAACTGTAATAAATTGGTCCTTTGGGGGTTGGGAGGTGATGGTGGGCAACAATAATAAAGCTGTTATACTCTGTTTCAGGAGCTCTCTACAGTCTGAGCCATAAGTTAAAAAAACACAACAATGGGCAGAATGAGGCCTTTCAAGCAGACGGAAACCAGCAGGGCCACTCCTAATACACACTTTAGAAAAAGCACAGGATGGCCCTTTTATGATGGGGACAGAAAGGGAAATAGCCAAGCAACATAAAAGTTGGATGGCAAGTAGTGATGGGGGGAAAAAAATCGATACAGTTACATATCGGAATATTATTTTGACAATATCACAATATTATTTTGCACTAGTTGGCTGTACCTGCACTAAAACTCCAGTAGTTTTCCTTCATAGTTTGTTCTCCATCTTCTTTTTAAATAGGGAACCAATTTGTTTTTAGCACTTATTTGCATGACTGATCAAAACTAATTTTCTCATGGCTCTCCCTCTGCAGCAGACATGGTGAGTAATGTTTGGAACATTGAATCGCAATAAAATCACAGTATCGAATTGCAATACATATCGTATTGGCACCTAAGTATCATGATATCATATCGTGAGGTCCCTGGCAATTCCCAGCCTTATTGACAAGGTAAGAAAACGTTCTCATAATGTTAAGCTTCACTATTCACAAAGGCCTAGCTACTGTATGACTAGCATGGGATGATCACAAGGTTAAATGGCAGAGCAATATCAATACAATGTCACGTTTTACTATCTGTTCATGCTGTGACATCATAAAGCTATGCACTCCTACAATGCATACACATCTCAGTACTGACCTAACTCAATGATGCGTAGGCCTAAGTTTAGTATCTGGCCAATTCCACCATAATGGATCTCTGATTTTTCACTTTAAAATGTATGTCAAACAAAAACCAATGATTGCAAAGTTAAACAAACCATACAACTCTATGCAAAAGGACTACTTTTAACAATTTCCACAGACATTTTGACAAAAAACTCATCTGAAGAACCGTGCAAAGTTTGGTAACAGAATGTGCTATTTGTTCCGCCATTCTCTTACCAAACTTTGCATCTGCACTGTTCTTCAAGTAAATGTGTTTTTGTCAAATGATCTATGTAAATTGTTAAAAGCAGTTGGATGATTTGTTTATTTTTGAAATCATTGGTTTTTGTTTGACATAAATTTTAAAGGGTAAGGAAGCATGAGTTTTTAACTCACCAATGTAAGTGTGGTCCAAGACTTAGTAACTTAGTTGTAGTCACAATTATGTTATGATTATTATGTTATCATTATTATGTTAAGTTATGTAGTTATGTTTTAGCGTTTTTACATTTATTAACTTATTTCTGGAAATCTTCTGAACTACCCACAATGCACTATTTCTCAACATCATATGGAGAACTGGTGCTACCTAGCTATGTTCCAGCTGGCTAACGTTCGCTACTAGCCATGCTAGCATGTAATTACATTCCAAATTAAGTATTGTGGGCTACTACGTACATCCACAAAGAAGAAACCATATAAATTCATCCGAAAAACTGCATCTCCTCTTCTCCTGTGCGTTTGTTAGTGGTAGTCGAGCGAGTGAGTGTTGTAGTAGTTTTCTGTCGTTAGTAGCTAGTGCAGTAATACCCACAGAGTGCAGTAATACCCACAAGGACGGGGTTACGACTCATTTGTGGCCCAAAAACGAGAAGCTAGCCTTGAAGTGGGACTGGTTTATCCGGTTGAAGTGAGCTTATTGGAGTATGGGAACCATACGCACGACCCGTGTGGCTCAGTTGGTAGAGCATGGTGTTTGCAACGCCAGGGTTGTGGGTTCGATTCCCATGGGGGACCGGTACGGAGAAAAAAAATGTATGAAATGTATGCATTCACTACTGTAAGTCGCTCTGGATAAGAGTGTCTGCTCAATGACTAAAATGTAAATGTAAAAATGTATGTGGTGCTCATTTCACTCTGGAGGAACTTCGATTGCTTAGTATAACCAGTGAAAGCCAGGATTTGGAATGAGACTGACTGAAACCAGGTGCTGTGCCGAGCTTGAACGTGAAGCCTGCAACCTCTATTTCCTACCGACCTACCGGTACATTGCGAGTGTCAGCAGTGATGGAGATAAACCGGATAAATTCAATGTGGATTTACCTCACAATATCGCTATTGGATTAACTGACTCTCCCTCTGCCGGTGAAATGGCCTCTCCTTCGCTCTTCTTTGACTTCGGTAGCTAACCCAGCCGTCAATCGGCAATTCTCCGATTGGCTTGCTGACTAAGATAGCTGCATATACCAGTAACATTTTTTGTTAACTATTACTAGTCTGTTCAACCTCTCTTTCGTATCGTCTGAGATTCCTAAAGATTGGAAAGCGGCCGCAGTCATCCCCCTCTTCAAAGGGGGAGACACTCTAGACCCAAACTGTTACAGACCTATATCCATCCTGCCCTGACTTTCTAAAGTCTTCAAAAGCCAGGTGAACAAACAGATCACCAACCATCTCGAATCCCACCGTACCTTCTCTGCTATCAATCCGATTTCTGAGCTGGTCACGGGTGTACCTCAGCCACGCTCAAGGTCCTAAACAATATCATAACCACCATCGATAAAAAACAGTACTGTGCAGCCGTCTTCATCGACCTGGCCAAGGCTTTCAACTCTGTCAATCACCGTATTCTTATCGGCAGACTCAACAGCCTTGGTTTCTCTAATGACTGCCTTGCCTGGTTCACTAACTACTTCTCAGATAGAGTTCAGTGTGTCAAATTGGAGGGCCTGTTGTCCGAACCTCTGGCAGTCTCTATGGGGGTGCCACAGGGTTCAATTCTCGGGCCGACTCTTTTTTCTGTATATTTCAATGATGTCACTCTTGCTGCGGGTGATTCTTTGATCCACCTCTACGCAGACAACACCATACTGTAAACATCTGGCCCTTCTTTGGACACTGTCTTAACAAACCTCCAAACGAGCTTCGATGCCATACAACACTCCTTCCGTGGCCTCCAACTGCTCTTAAACGCTAGTAAAACTAAATGCATGCTCTTCAACCAATCGCTGCCCGCACCCAACCGCCCGCCTAGCATCACTGCTCTGGACGGTTCTGACTTAGAATATGTGGACAACTATAAATACCTAGGTGTCTGGCTAGACTTTAAACTATCCTTACAGACTGATATTAAGCATCTCCAGTCCAAAATTAAATCTAGAATCAGCTTCCTATTTCGCAACAAAGCCTCCTTCACTCATGCTGCTAAACATCCTCTCGTAAAACTGACTATCCTGCCGATCCTTGACTTTGGCGATGTAATTTACAAAATAGCCTCTAACACGCTACTCAGCAAATTGGATGCAGTCTATCACAGTGCCATCCGTTTTGTCACCAAAGCCCCATATACTACCCACCATTGCGAACTGTATGCTCTCGTTGGCAGGTCCTCGCTACATATTCGCCGCCAAACCCACTGGCTCCAGGTCATCCATAAGTCTTTGCTAGGTAAAGCTCCACCTTATCTCAGCTCACTGGTCACCATAGCAACACCCACCCGTAGCATGCGCTCCAGCAGGTATATTTCACTGGTCATCCCCAAAGCCAGCACCTCATTTGCCAAATGAGTTCTCTGCTGCCAATGACTGGAAGGAATTGCAAAAATCACAGAAGTTGGAGACTTATATCTCCCTCACTAACTTCAAGCATTGGCTGTCAGAGCAGCTTCCCGATCGCTGCAGCTGTACACAGCCCATCTGTAAATAGCCCATCCAACCTACTACCTACCTCATCCCCATATTTATTTTTAGTTTTTTTTTCTGCTCTTTTGCACACCAGTATTTCTACTTGCACATCCTCATCTGCACATCTATCACTCTAGTGTTAATTGCTAAATTGTAATTACTTCGCCACTATGGCCTATTTATTGCCTTACCTCCTTACTTAATTTGCACACACTGTATACAGGTTTTCTATTGTGTTATTGACTGTACGTATCCCATGTGTAACTCTGTGTTGTTGTTTTTGTCGCACTGCTTTGCTTTATCTTGGCCAGGTCCGAGTTGTAAATGAGAACTTTTTCTCAACTGGCCTACCTGGTTAAATAAAGGTGAAATAAAATAAAATAAAAAGATAGCGTTATGTATTTCGAAAAAATGCTGGTTTACTTTAATGAGCTAGGTGTAGTCCTAACGTAACGTTAGCAGGCTTGTTGGTAAGCAACTTTGCAAGCTGATTTGTAACAATAAATTCATAAAGTATTTGCTTGTAAATTCGCTGAAAATGTAATGGGAACCAGTAGTCATGAGTGAAAACAATTTGGTTTAATTTAAAAATATACATTTTAAGTTCTTTCTGTTGGAGTTTAGAATTATAGGAAATAGGCTGACTCGTCAGGTCCTCCATATTAAGTCAACCCCTGCAAATGTTTTTTACTGTATGACTTCGTCATTCTTCGGAATTCTGATCAGTTTTATGTAATAACTAAAAAAATTGAAAAGAGAGGTGTAACATTGCATTGGGACTTTTGATGTGTATTCTAATGCAAAACCATTTGTTACATGTGATACGTTTATGCTACCTACCCTTTTAAAAGTGAAAAATCAGACTCTCAGAATGGAATTGCCCCTATTCACAATGCATTGTCAATGTTGTCACAAGTGAAGTTTTGTATTCTGATTTTGTATTTTGTGTTACTCAATGTACCTTCCTTGAATGAGAAGTTAGGATATTTGTAATGTTGCGGAAATGTTTTGGCCTTGTGTTGTCTACTACAGTTTTGACGTCCACACCCAGTTTGGGAAAGATTGACATTTTGCAAACACACCAGACACTATGAAGAATTTAACGGCCAAATGAATAGGAATTTGTTTGGCATAATTGCATATACTGTATATGGAAACATTGTATCTTATCTTAAATAGGAAACAGGCCTATCAATTAAACTTGCGAAACACTATGAAACTATTTGTTTCATGTAAAACTTTAGCATGCAACAGTTTTTCCTCATGTGACCGGTGTCATGTTGCCAAATTTCAACTATCTGTAACGTTAATCTCACTCAAGACGCTCAATCCTTTTTCATCAGACTCATTCGGGTAGACAAACATTAATATACGACCGTTTGATACCTTACCTGTGTGTAATTTATGAAATGGAAATAAACATAAGTATTTCCCCCTCTTCTTTCTATCCCAGGACAGGAAAGAGATTTCAGAAACCGCTCAATTGTTCCGCCCCATGATGCCCGTTTGTCACGGGTGGGAGTCAGTGCCACTGGGTCCATTGCGGCTCAAACTGGGTGGAAGTGCAACAATAGGTAGCCTATAGGTAGTTTAACGTCCAAAATGGCAGCCATGCTTCTCAGTTTCTACACAAGGCGGTTATCGTTGTTGATGGATAATGACGTCGGATTTTGATGTCTTGACACGCTTTGGTCGTTACGGAGGAGGAAACATTCCTTCTCCTAGCCTACTCGCTTTAGCCTCGCAACACTAACAATGTAACAAGCCTTGTCTAAATGGCAACTTTGTTTTGATGTCAATGCAAACTTAGTAAAAAATAAAACATTGAGTCGGGGAGAGAGTGCATGGGGTGGATGCATTTTTTCCAATAAAATATATTTCAAGAAATGTTCTATGGTAGCCTAGATGTATTATATAGCCTAACCTACCATAAAAAAAAAACATTTGTAACGTAACTAGTTAGTTACACCTGCTTACAACTGTGTTGCCAATAAACTGCAAACCGCAAGCTTTCACAGCATTGGGAAATCCAAACTGCTCTGAATGGGGCGATTACATTAAAGGCTGTGTGTTGTTTTTCTGTTGTTGCTATTATTACAATGTTACAATATTCAACTAAATAAAACAACATTGAATGTGATTCTAATAGGCTATAAATGTTGCAGGTCTGGGTAGAGCCATATACAGTATCCTCTGGGTACAACCAATTCATTGCATGTGCTTAAATTCTACTGAGTTTCCTTTAAAAATTATACCATTTAATTATTGTGTAGGCCTAGACAAGACTATTCCAGTAATAATCAATTTGGTTAGAACATGTTTTATTACAGCCTACAGTCAATTGGTCTTCCAAGTGTCCTTTGCGTTTGTTCCCAAACCTATATTTAACCAAATAACATACTAAACCATTTTCGGAATAACTGTAAACACACACAAATCGCTCCTCTGGCTTTGTTCATTCTCATCCAATTTCCCTGCCTCCTCATTGGGGCTAAGAGGATGCGGTGACTTCTGATTGGGTGAAAGTTTATCCTCTGGCTTTAGCACTTGTGGAGTCGCCCACACCCCACTCAAAATATATCCGTGGTCCAGCCGCTCTATGCTACCAGTTGTTTTTACAGCCAGTCAGTAACATACTGACAAAAAATAAATCATTTTGTAGACTATTTGTAGCAACTTCCTAACTGAAGATAATATATCCTAAAGCGCAGCCTCCAGATTGAGACGCGTTGTTAAACACAGAGGAGGACAAATATTATTTTTTTAAATCCGTTAAAAAGGAGCGAAGATGGTGTCCGCTGGACTGGAGATCCTTGGACTGGGACTGTGCGTCATTGGCTCGCTACTGGTGATGGTCGTTTGCGGGCTGCCCATGTGGAAGGTGACGGCGTTCATTGAGGCCAACATTGTGGTGGCACAGACCATCTGGGATGGGCTCTGGATGTCCTGTGTGGTGCAGAGCACCGGCCAGATGCAATGCAAGGTGCACGACTCGGTCCTTGCGCTTGGCCACGACCTGCAAGCGGCGCGAGCCCTGACCGTCATCTCATGTGTGTTTGGCGTGCTGGGGCTAATGGTGGTGATCGCCGGGGCGCAGTGCACCAACTGCATCAATGACGAGAACGTTAAAGCCCGGGTGGTGAACGCCGGAGGGGTTATCTACATAATCAGTGGCTTGTTTGTTTTAGTCCCTCTCTGCTGGATGGCCAACAACATCATCTCGGATTTCTACAACCCACAGGTGCCCGGGTCCAAGAAGAGGGAGATTGGGGCTGCGCTCTACATCGGTTGGGCGGCGACTGCGCTCCTGCTGATCGGGGGCGCGCTACTCTGCTGCTCCTGTCCTTCTAACGGGAATTCGGGCTATTCGGCCAAATATGCCCCGACCAAACGGGCCACACCGAACGGGACCGTGGACTATGACAAAAGGAATTATGTGTAGCCCTGCGTCTCACCCTCATAATGGGGTGGCTAGGCTGTGCTTAAATGTGTTTTTTTGAAAAACGTTTTTTTTTGCACCTGCAGTTTACTCTGAACTTTGAAATCAATGAAAGCGTCATTCCCTTTTGTAACACTGACTTTAAACAAAACACAATATTGGAGAACATTTTCATTCATCCTTTTTTGCAAACAGAAGAAAATAAACGTTTGGAGACTATGCGTATAGCCTAAAGTGATAGCCAATGACAAAAAGGAGCGTCTTTGTTTTAGGTACAGTATTGTTTTAAATGTCACGGGCTATATTTTCTATAATTGCTCATAATCCTTTGCATTTAGAAATGTTTACCAGAATTTGTTTTTCTAAAGGAAGTTTTAATGACAATATATCTACTGTCTTTTTACTTCAGTGTAGGCTACAGTGCCTTCAGAGTGGTTGCACTCCAAACCACTTAAAAGGTTTTTGGACAATGGAGACTTCGGAAAAATCGACAAAAACATGTTGGCCTATTTTCAAACCAATACACAACTCAGACATTCTAACATTTGTCTATAACAGCGGGAAATCACATATATTACACAAATTAGGACCATAGATTTAGATGTCAAATATAGGATGGCCACAACACCTGTTCTGGAGTCTAAATTATTTTAAGATAAAACAAAACATTTTGCAAACTTGTGTTTTATATATGTACATATTGTGCCGGATGTGTTTCTTGTCATGGATTTTTAGGAATACACTGCTGTTTTACTGACTGGTTTTGATGTAAAGATCCATTATGTATTTGATGCAATATTCTTCTTTCCGTTGTTACACTGACATTAAACGGATATTGTTTAAAGTATTTGTTTACGTGTTTCATTTAAACTAATCGAAATGTAGTTGAATTAATAGAATAAGGTACCAAAACATCAGAACATGTAGTTTGTAAGTCCTTAATATTATTTCTGGTTGGGCCTGCACGCAATGCGTCGTGTTCCCACCGTGGTTCCCCAAATCCCAGCCTGGCGGTTGTAAACCCCCACAGCAGGAGAAAGTACTTTGGTGAACTATAAATCCAGATGACAATACCTATTCAGCTAGAGTGGGGCTCTGCTGTTCAGCACACAATACTCCCCGACCCAATCCCCCTTTCGGCCAGCTCTCCCTCTACCCACCGCAGCTGTTTAGCAGGCGTGTAAATTGAAGCTCGGGAGAATGTGCTGGAAACGTCTTCCCGCATGTCTGTCTTTCCACCACTATGGCTCTTTCCCGCCAATGGGTGGGTTTGGTTATGTAGGCCTGATTGTGATTGTGTGGTTTAAGAGTGGCTGATTGGGATGGCAAAACAACTTTCCTGGTGGGACTAATATCACCAGACTTCACCCAGACTTCATCAAAGAAATTGGAAATACGGACATTGCCATCCTAAAAGAAACATGGTATAGAGGAGATGGACCCACTGGTTGCGCTCTAGGTTATAGGGAGCTGGTAGTCCCATCTACTAAACGACCAAGTGTGAAACAGGGAAGAGACTCAGGGGGTACGTTAATTTGGTATAGAGCAGACCTAACCCACTCTATTAAATTAATCAAAACAGGAACATTTTACATCTGGCTACAAATTAATAAGGAAATTATCTCAACAGAGAAACATTTCCTCATGTGTGCAACCTATATCCCCCAATAGAATCCCCATACTTTAACAATGACAGCTTCTCCATCCTAGAGGGGGATCTCAATCATTTCCAGGCCCAGGGACATGTACTAGTCTGTGGTGACCAACATGCCAGAACTGGACAAGAACCTGACACTCTCAGCACAGACAAACACTTACCTGGAGGTGACAACATTCCCTCACAAATATGCCCCCCTTGACACAACTATCACAAAACAACCAACAAAACCAGGTCACAACTCCTGCAGCTCTGTCACACACCTAATAAAGAAATTGAGAAACCTATCCAACCCGAAAACATAGAGACCCAGAAAACCTGAGTCTGTGCCTTCACTATGGTGAATCACTAAAACAATACAGAAATACACTATGGAAAAAGAAGGAACAGCACGTCAGAAATCAGTTCAATATATTTCAAGAATCCATAGAATCTAACCACTTCTGGGAAAATTGGAACACACTAAACAAACAACAACACAAAGAGTTATCTATTCAAAACGGAGATGTATGTGATGAACCACTTATCCAAACTTTTTGGCTATATAACAAAGAACAAACAGCAAAGGCATATATAGATGATCAAATACAAATCTTAGAATCAGCAATTAAAGACTTCCGGAATCCACTGGATTCTCCAATTATATTGAATGAACTACAGGACAAAATACAAACCCTCCAACCCAAAAAGGCCTGTGGTGTTGATGGTATCCTAAATTAAATTATAAAATATACAGACCACAAATTCCAATTGGCTATACTTAAACATCATTCTCAGCTCTGATATTTTCCCAATATTTGGAAGCAAGGACTGAGCACCCCAATCCACAAAAGTGGAGACAAATTTGACCCCAATAACTACCACGGGATATGCGTCAACAGCAACTTCTGCATTATCATTAACAGCATTATCATTAACAACTCGTACATTTCCTCAGTGAAAACAATGTACTGAGCAAATGTCAAATTGGCTTTTCACCAAATTACCGTACGACAGACCACGTATTCACCCTGCACACCCTAACTGACAAATAAACAAGCCAAAACAAAAGGCAAAGTCTTTTCATGCTTTGTTAATTTCAAAAAAGCTTTTGACTCAATTTTGCATGATATTCTACTGTACAAATTGATGAAAAGCGGTGTTAGGGGAAAAACATACAACATTATAAAATCCATGTACACAAACATGTGTGCGGTTAAAATTGGCAAAAAACACATTTCTTTCCACAGGGCTGTGGGGTGAGACAGGGATGCAGCTTGAGCCCCACCTTCTTCACCATATACAGTGAGGGAAAAAAGTATTTGATCCCCTGCTGATTTTGTACGTTTGCCCACTGGCAAAGAAATGATCAGTCTATCATTTTAATGGTAGGTTTATTTGAACAGTGAGAGACAGAATAACAACCAAAAAATCCAGAAAAAACGCATGTCAAAAATGTTATAAATTGATTTTCATTATAATGAGGGAAATAAGTATTTGACCCCCTCTCAATCAGAAAGATTTCTGGCTCCCAGGTGTCTTTTATACAGGTAACAAGCTGAGATTAGGAGCACTCCCTTTAAGAGTGTGCTCCTAATCTCAGTTTGTTACCTGTATAAAAGACACCTGTCCACAGAAGCAATCAATCAATCAGATTCCAAACTCTCCACCATAACCAAGACCAAAGAGCTCTCCAAGGATGTCAGGGACAAGATTGTAGACCTACACAAGGCTGGAATGGGCTACAAGACCATCGCCAAGCAGCTTGGTGAGAAGGTGACAACAGTTGGTGCGATTATTCGCAAATGGAAGAAACACAAAAGAACTGTCAATCTCCCTCGGCCTGGGGCTCCATGCAAGATCTCACCTCGTGGAGTTGCAATGATCATGAGAACGGTGAGGAATCAGCCCAGAACTACATGGGAGGATCTTGTCGATGATCTCAAGGCAGCTGGGACCATAGTCACCAAGAAAACAATTGGTAACACACTACGCCGTGAAGGACTGAAATCCTGCAGCGCCCACAAGGTCCCCCTGCTCAAGAAAGCACATATACATGCCCGTCTGAAGTTTGCCAATGAACATATGAATGATTCAGAGGAAAACTGGGTGAAAGTGTTGTGGTCAGATGAGACCAAAATGGAGCTCTTTGGCATCAACTCAACTCGCCATGTTTGGAGGAGGAGGAATGCTGCCTATGACCCCAAGAACATCATCCCCACCGTCAAACATGGAGGTGGAAACATTATGCTTTGGGGGTGTTTTTCTGCTAAGGGGACAGGACAACTTCACCGCATCAAAGGGACGATGGACGGGGCCATGTACCGTCAAATCTTGGGTGAGAACCACCTTCCCTCAGTCAGGGCATTGAAAATGGGTCGTGGATGGGTATTCCAGCATGACAATGACCCAAAACACACGGCCAAGGCAACAAAGGAGTGGCTCAAGAAGAAGCACATTAAGGTCCTGGAGTGGCCTAGCCAGTCTCCAGACCTTAATCCCATAGAAAATCTGTGGAGGGAGTTGAAGGTTCGAGTTGCCAAACGTCAGTCTCGAAACCTTAATGACTTGGAGAAGATCTGCAAAGAGGAGTGGGACAAAAAATGTGTGCAAACCTGGTGGCCAACTACAAGAAACGTCTGACCACTGTGATTGCCAACAAGGGTTTTGCCACCAAGTACTAAGTCATGTTTTGCAGAGGGGTCAAATACTTATTTCCCTCATTAAAATGCTAATAATTTTATAAAATGTTTGACATGCGTTTTTCTGGATTTTTTTGTTGTTATTCTGTCTCTCACTGTTCAAATAAACCTACCATTTAAATTATAGACCGATCATTTCTTTGTCAGTGGGCAAACGTACAAAATCAGCAGGGGATCAAATACTTTTTTCCCTCACTGTATATCAACGAATTGGCAAGGGCACCCGACCTCACCCTACTAGAATCTGAAGTCAAATGTCTACTGTTTGCTGATCTGGTGCTTCTGTCCCCAACCAAGGAGGGCATACAAGAGCATCTAGATCTTATCTTCTGCACAGATTCTGTCATACCTGGCACTGACAGTAAATGTAAGTAAGACAAAATAATGGTGCTCCAAAAAAAGTCCAGTTGCCAGGACCACAAATACAAGTTCCATCTAGACACCAATGCCCTAGAGTACAAACAAAAAAATGATACATACCTCGGCCTAAACATCAGCACCATAGGCAACTTTCACAAATCTGTGAACAATCTGAGAGATAAGGCAAGAAGGGCCTTCTACGTCATCAAAAGTTTGACATCCCAATTAGAATCTGGCAAAAAATACTTGAATCAGTTATAGAAACCATAGCCCTTTATGGTTTTGAGGTCTGGGGTCCGCTCACCAGCCAATAATTCACAAAATGGGACAAACATCAAATTGAGACTCTGCATGCAGAATTCTGCAAAAAGATCCTCTGTGTACAAAGTAAAACACCAAATAATGCATGCAGAACAGAATTAGTATGATACCTGCTAATTACCAAAATCCAGAAAAGAAACATTCAATTCTACAACCACCTAAAAGGAAGCGGTGCCCAAACCTTCCATAACAAAGTCATCAGCTACAGAGAGATTAACCTAGAGAAGAGTCCCCTAAGCAAGCTGGTCCTGGGTCTCTGTTTCAAAATCACAAACAGACCCCACAGAGCCCCAGGACAGCAACATAATTATACCCAAACAAATCATGAGAAAACAAAAATATAATTACTTGTCACAAAAAAACGGAGAAAACTGGAATGCTATTTGGCCCTAAACAGAGAGTAAACAGTGACAGAGTACCTGACCAATGTGACTGATCCAAAATTAAGGAAAGGTTTGACTATGTACAGACTCAGTGAGCATAGCCTTGCTATTGAGAGAGGCCGCCGAAGCCAGACCTGGCTTACAAGAGAAGACAGGCTATGTGCACACTGCCCACAAAAGGAGGTGGAAACTCAGCGGCACTTCCTAACCTCCTGGCAAATGTATGACCATATTAGTGACACATATTTCCCTCAGATTACAGTCCCACAAATCACATTTTGATAAACTCACATCTCTATTTGGTGAAATACCACAGTGCCATCACAGCAGCAATATTTGTGACCTGTTGCAACAAGAAAAGGGCAACCAGTGAAGAACAAACACCATTGTAAATACAACCCATATTTATGTTTATTTATTGTTACAACACTGTACATAGCCATAATACGACATTTGAAATGTCTCTATTCCTTTGAAATGTTTATGAGTGTAATGTTTACTGTTAATTTTATTGTTTATTTCACTTTTGTTTATTACCCATTTCACTTGCTTTGGCAAAGTAAACATATGTTTCCAATAGGGTTGAATGGAGAGAACAAGATTTACCAGGATTTACCGCCCAAAACCACTCCCTTTTCCCAGGATACATAACTGAGAGAAACCGGTAAATTATAATAAATGATTTATATGAACAGCATGGCGTGAAATGGAACTGTTAAATTATATGAGATGTCTAAATATGGTTTCTCTACGGTCTCTGCATGACGAATCATCAACGCTCAGGGTGGGGACAGCCAGCCCATCTTAGTATGGAGAACAGTTCACAGTGCATGTGGATCTATCATCTCATCATGGTAACTTTTTTATTGTGACAGGTAGCCATGCATTTGCTGCAGCATAACCTATGCTACAGTAATATAAAGACGGAATTTACACATTTCCATCTGGTTTTTGGGGGTCATCTTATTTTTAATTTGTTTTAAATTGCATTTGCAGAGTTTTAAAACAGCCTATCCCTCGAATATAGCTGCTTTACATCAGTGCATGTGCAAGCACACTCTGGCAGTCTTTCTCTTTATCCATCAACTTCATTAAAATTGCATCCAAAATAGATAATCGTGTTCTAGATTGATATATAGCCCTATATATAAACTCAGCAAAAAAAGAAACGTCCTCTCACTGTCAACTGCGTTTATTTTCAGCAAACTTAACATGTGTAAATATTTGTATGAACATAACAAGATTCAACAACTGAGACATAAACTGAACAAGTTCCACAGACATGTGACTAACAGAAATTGAATAATGGGTCCCTGAACAAAGGGGGGGTCAAAAGTAATCAAAAGTAACAGTCAGTATCTGGTGTGACCACCACCTGCATTAAGTACTGCAGTGCATCTCCTCCTCATGGACTGTACCAGATTTGCCAGTTCTTGCTGTGAGATGTTAGCCCACTCTTCCACCAAGGCACCTGCAAGTTCCTGGACATTTCTTGGGGGAATGGCCCTTGCCCTTACAGTGAGGGAAAAAAGTATTTGATCCCCTGCTGATTTTGTACGTTTGTCCACTGACAAAGAAATTATCAGTCTATAATTTTAATGGTAGGTTTATTTGAACAGTGAGAGACAGATAAACAACCAAAGAATCCAGAAAAATGCATGTCAAAATTGTTATAAATTGATTTGCATTTTAATGAGGGAAATAAGTATTTGACCCCCTCTCAATCAGAAAGATTTCTGGCTCCCAGGTGTCTTTTATACAGGTAACGAGCTGAGATTAGGAGCACACTCTTAAAGGGAGTGCTCCTAATCTCAGTTTGTTACCTGTATAAAAGACACCTGGGAGCCAGAAGCAATCAATCAGATTCCAAACTCTCCACCATGGCCAAGACCAAAGAGCTCTCCAAGGATGTCAGGGACAAGAAAGGTCTGACCTTTGTGATTGCCAACAAGGGTTTTGCCACCAAGTACTAAGTCATGTTTTGCAGAGGGGTCAAATACTTATTTCCCTCATTAAAATGTAAATAATTTTATAACATTTTTGACATGTGTTTTTCTGGATTTTTTTGTTGTTATTCTGTCTCTCACTGTTCAAATAAACCTACCATTAAAATTGTAGACTGATAATTTCGTTGTCAGTGGGCAAACGTACAAAATCAGCAGGGGATCAAATACTTTTTTCCCTCACTGTACACTCCGATCCAACAGGTCCCAGACGTGCTCTATGGGATTGAGATCCGGGCTCTTCGCTGGCCATGGCAGAACACTGACATTCCTGTCTTGCAAGAAATCACACACAGAACGAACAGTATGGCTGGTGGAATTGTCATGCTGGGGGGTCATGTCAGGATGAGCCTGCAGGAAGGGTACCACATGAAGGAGGAGGATGTCTTCCCTGTAACGCACAGCATTGAGATTGCCTGCAATGACAACAAGCTCAGTCCGATGATGCTGTGACACACCGCCCCAGACCATGACGGACCCTCCACCTCAATCCCGCTCCAGAGTACAGGCCTCGGTGTAACGCTCATTCCTTCAACGATAAACTCGAATCCAACCATCACCCCTGGTGAAACAAAACCGCGACTCATCAGTGAAGAGCACTGTCTGGTCCAGCGACGGTGGGTTTGTGCCCATAGGCGACATTGTTGCCGGTGATGTCTGGTGAGAACCTGCCTTACAACAGTTCTACAAGCCCTCAGTCAGTCCAGCCTCTCTCAGCCTATTGCGGACAGTCTGTGCACTGATGGAGGGATTGTGCGTTCCTGGTGTAACTCGGGCAGTTGTTGTTGCCATCCTGTACCTGTCCCGCA
This sequence comes from Salmo trutta, assembly GCF_901001165.1. Classification (NCBI taxonomy): domain Eukaryota; kingdom Metazoa; phylum Chordata; class Actinopteri; order Salmoniformes; family Salmonidae; genus Salmo; species Salmo trutta. The sequence continues at coordinate 13,996,979 of NC_042983.1, read as the reverse complement.
GGTGTGATGTTCGGATGTACCAATCCTGTGCAGGTGTTGTGACACGGGGTCTGCCACTGCGAGGACGATCAGCTGTCCGTCCTGTCTCTCTGTAGCGCTGTCTTAGGCGTCTCACACTACAGATATTGCAATTTATTGCCATGGCCACATCTGCAGTCCTCATGCCTCCTTGCAGCATGCCTACGGCACGTTCAGCAGATGAGCAAGGACCATGGGCATCTTTCTTTTGGTGTTTTTCAGAGTAATTCGAAATGCCTCTTTAGTGTACTAAGTTTTCATAACTGTGACCTTAATTGCCTACCGTCTGTAAGCTGTTAGTGTCTTAATGCCGTTCCACAGGTGCATGCTCATTAATTGTTTATGGTTCATTGAACAAGCATGGGAAACAGTTTTAAACCCTTTCAATGAAGATATTTGGATTTTTACGAATTATCTTTGAAAGACAGGGTCCTGAAAAAGGGACAATTCTTTTTTTAGATGTCCTAATCTACCTCTTTCAGGTAATACATTAAATGCAGTATTAGCCTTATAGCCTTTAGCTAATTAATGATGGGTTATGCATAATAAGCTTCTAATGTCTGTTTGTTGCGCAATATGCACACACCTGTGCTATGCTGGCCTCTCCTTAAAAATTGCTCTCCTTAGCTCTTGGAGTACCACGCATGAAAAGCTATACTAGAATAGCTTGCTGGACATAATTTTTTAAGCATTTCTTATACCAATAGACTATTCGAAAAGGGACGCAAGCTCTTGTTTGCTGAATGTTAAATATAGCAGCCAATAGAACTGTGAGTGCTATGGGGCGATAGTCATTTAGTTCAATAACCTTTGCTTTCTTAGGTACAGGGACAATGGTGGCCTTCTTGAAGCATGTGGGGACAATAGGGAGAGATTGAACATATCTGTAAAAACACCAGCCAGCTGGTCTGCGTATGCTTTGTGGACGAGGCTAGGGATCCCATCTGGGCCGACATCCCTGCGAGGGTTAACACTCATAAATTACTTACTCAAGTTGGCCAAGGAGAAGGAGAGCCCACAGTCCTTGATAGCGGGTCGTGTCAGTGCCACTGTATTTTCCTCAAAGCCAGTGAAGGTGTTCAGCCTGTCCGGATGCAAGACGTCGGTGTCCGCAACGTGGCTGGTTTTCCTTTAATAATCCATGATTGTCTGTAGACCCTGCCACATACGTCCCTATACCGACATTTAGGCTTTGCGGAGGCAATAAATACACTGTTTGTATTTTTCCATATTCCCAGTCTTCTTGCCCTGGTTAAATGCGGTTGTCCATGCTTTCAGTTTTGCGCAAATGCTCCCATCTATCCATCCACGGTTTCTTGTTGGGGTAGGTTTTAAGTCACAGTGGTACAACATCTCCTATGCATTCACCGTATCGGTATATGTGTCGATATTATTTTCTGAAGCTACTCTGAACATATCCCAGTCCACGTGATAAAAAACAATCTTGGCGCGTGGATTGCTATTGGTCAGACCAGTGTTGAATAGTCCTTACCACGGGTGCTTCCTGTTTGAGTTTCTGCCTGTAGGAGGGGAGGAGCAAGATGGAATCGTGGTCTAATTTGTCGATTGGAGGGCGGGCGAGGGCCTTATATACATTCTGGAAGGTAGTATAACAATGATCGAGAGTTTTAGCAGCGTGAGTACAACAAACAATATGTTGATAGATTTTTGGAAGCCTTTTTCTCAAATTTGCTTTGTTAAAACAATAAATGCAGCCTCAGGATATGTGGTTTCCAGTTTGCATAAAGTCCAGTGAAGTTCTTTGAGGGCCGTCGTGGTATCGGCTTGAGGGGAGATACAGACCGCTGCAAATTCTCTCAGGAGATAGTACGTTCGGCATTAGATTGTAGGATATTCTAGGTCGGGTGAACAGACGGACTTGAGTTCCTGTATGTTATCACAGTTACACCATAAGTCGTTAATCATAAAACATATACCTCCACCCTTCTGGTTCCCGGAGAGATGTTTGTTCCTGTCAGCGCGATGTACTGAAAACCCAACTGGCTTTATAGAGTATATCTCGAGAGAGCCATGTTTCTGTGAAACAGAGTATGTTACAATCCCTGGTGTCTCTCTGAAAAGCAACTCTCACCTTGAGTTCATCAACTTTATTATCCAGAGATTGGACATTAGCGAGTAAAATACTCAGGAACGGCGGGTGGTGGGCACGCTTCCTAAGTCGGACAAGAAGACCGCCCCGAGTACCTCTCCTGCGCCGGTGTTGTTTTGGGTCAGCCTCTGGAATAAGTTCAATTGCTCTGGGGAGAGCAAACAAAGGATCTGCTCCAGGGAAGTCGTAATCCTGGTTGTAATGCTGGATGTTCTGGTGAGTTACCGCCACTCTAATATCCAATAGTTCTTCCGGGTTTTATGTAATGACACAAAACAATTCCTTAGCTATTAATGTAAAAAATAGTACATAAACAAAATACTGCAGTTTCCTAAGAGCTAGTCGCGATGCTGCATCTCTGTCAGCGCCATCTGTGAAGCATGGTGGAGGTAGTGCTATGGTGTGGGCATGTATGGCTGCCAATGGAACTGGTTCCCTTGTATTTATTGATGATGTGACTACTGACAAAAGCAGCAGGATGAATTCTATAGTATTTAGGGCTATATTATCTGCTCAGATTCAGCCAAATGCTTAAAAACTCATTGGACGGTGCTTCACAGTGCAGATGGACAATGACCCAAAGCATACTGCGAAAGCAGTCCAATACTTTTTTAAGGTAAAGAAGTGGAATGTTCTGCAATGGCCAAGTAAATCACCTGACCTGAATCCAATTGAGCATGTATTTCACTTGCTAAAGGCAAAACTGAAGGCAAAATGCCCCACGAACAAGTAGGAACTGAAGACAACTGCAGTAAAGGCCTGGCAGAGAATCACCAGGGAAGAAACTCAGCATCTGGTGATGTCTATGTGTTCTAGACTTCAGGCAGTCATTGACTGCAAAAGATTTGCAACCAAGTATTAAAACTCACAATTTAATTTATGATTATGTTAGTTTGTCCAATTACTTTTGAGCCCCTAAAATTGGGGAGGCTATGTATAAAAATGGTTGTAATTCCTACACAGTTCATACAATAATTTTGACAAAACCCTTAAATTAAAGATGAAAGTACACTTAAAGCACATCTTGATTGTTTCCTTTCCAATCCATTGTGGTGGCGTACAAAGCCAAAATTATGCAAATTGTGTCACTGTCCAAATACTTATGGACCTGACTGTATGTACGGATAAGGCACAATCATTTGGGCTTGGGCTCATAAAATGCTTATCAGGCTCAGGTAGCATCAGGCTTGAATTTTTTTTAATATAAGCTCTAATCAAATCCAGACATAGGTCTATTTACAGTATATGCTTTCCAATGCTTTTGAATGACACTTTCAGTTTTGGCGGTAAATACTGAGTTACCGGGATACACGGAAAATATTCAACCCTAACCCAGAAGTATAGCGATACCGCCAGCGCTTAGATTTACCAATGTGTTAGGTTTGTTAAAATAAAGCCCTTAGTGGTTTATATGCCCACATAACTAGGGAATATAAAGGCCATTCACGGGAACAATTGCGTCGAGGTAGCTATATGAGTTGGGCTGATTATCTTTTGGTGAAAAAAAACTATTAGCAGAGAGAAAATGGAGGTTCAAAAACTGCATGTATCCAATTGATATTTTAGCCAAAAGTGATAGAACTCCATTGTGAATCTATGCATTGATAACCTTTCATAGTAACGTTTATAGTAATTTTTCGCTATGACGACAAGCTAGGCATTGCATCCCTCCCTCTATTGGCATTCAGACTGTGGTGTGTATCTGGTGTTTGGGCACAAAGAAGCAGTCCCTGGTCTGTTGGAAATGGGCTGGCTCTCTGGGCTGTTATTGTGGGACTGTTAGTTCCACTCCTCCAGGCACCTCACAGAGGGCGACGAAGCCAGGCTGTGTGTGCAAAGTTGGGGGATGCACCTTTAAAATACCCCCATTCCAGAGAGAAAAGAAGCAAACAGGGCCAGCAATGTCACTCAATGGGACCTTGCCATGTAACGGTTTAGGACCTGCAGTTGCCTAGCTACAGGATCTATAATGTGGTGGTATGGATGAGCCTAATAAAGGCCCAGCCTGTGGTAATTCCGACACACACACACCAGACTCCCCTGTCTGGGACAGGGAGAAGGGATTTACGAACAGCCAGTGATTCAGCAATGAACAAAGCATGAGTAACTATGTGTACGAGTGTAAGAATGTTTCTTTCTGTGTTCATGAACTATGACAAATGGTTTCTCTCTAAAAATGTTTTTGGAAAGTCTTCACATGGGGAAAAAAACAACAATCTGATCCAAAATGTTGACGATAAAAGCATGACAAGTATGAATAAATAATGTAGATTAACTTTATAGAATTTTTCATATTGCTTTACCAATATTCTACTCCATCTCAACACATTTCATTCTCAACCAGGTGACCAATGTAATACAATGATACAATATACCTATAATAATCTCAGTAGCATTGGGAACATCATGGTTTCTGACACATGGAGAAGCCATTTTAGTGAACAGTAAACTTGACCTAGATGAGGAAGAGAGATTGGGACACGATGAGGAAGGGGGAAGGCGCTGGGAGCTAAAGAGTCCCCTTATTATTTGTTGTTTCTCATGACCTGACCTTTCACCTCTAACCTTGGCCTGTGGAGTCAGAAGTCACTTCCCTCTACTGATCACGCATGAGCTCATCTCCCTGGAATCCCCCACGTCACTGAGGTCACAAACCCTCTGACACGTCACACCTGCTGGAGCACTCAAAGCATTCAGGTCAGGTGGTCACTGCACACCTTATAGTGAAAAATAGACAAAGACCGAAAGACAGAGAGATACAGGGGGAGGGGAGAGAAAGAAGGAAAGATAACGAACACTCACCTTCTGAATAACAAAATATTGTACTTTATGTCATATCAAGCCTCTAAATCCCAGTTAGGGAGTCTCTATAAAGGAGTCTGGTAGGAGCATACTTTCTCTTAGTCAGATCTTTGATGAATAAAAGGTTAGGTGATTTACTTTAACAAGGTGATTCATACAAAAAGAGAGAGTAATAGATGACTCAGCCAAAGCAGGTGCATCCAGATAAAGAGTCTCCAATAAAACAGAGTTTGTCACTCCATTCCCATGCTTACAGTAAAAGGACAAATGGGAGTTTATCATCTTAACTGATGAGCAACTACATAAGCTATTTTTTTAGAAGTGGTAAGTGGCATAATTCATGGCTCGATAGTTGGGGACCACTGAGACTTAAGCCAGCCCAGTAGCACGATCAGACTTCCTGTCGGACAACGGAACAGGAAGGAACATGCGAAATATGGGAGAGAGGGGGCTTAAACACTGCTCCATCACACGTGTGAAACACTCCTTGTTATGGGCTCTCTAGTTGTTGTCTCACACTACTATCCCTCAAGTATGAACACACACACAGATGCACACACACACATCCATGAACACGCGCAGAGAGAGACACACACACACACATACACACAGTCTTGCGCAGCTAACCTTGTGGGGACATACAATTCAGTCCCATTCAAAATCCTATTTTCCTTAACCCCTATCCCTAAGCTTAACCCAAAAACCTAACCTTGACCCTAAACCTAACCCTAGCTCCTAACACTAACCCTAGCTCCTAACCCTAAACCTAATTCTAACCTTAACCCTAAACCCCATAGAAATAGCATTTGACCTTGTAGGGGTCAACAAAATGTCCCCAGTTGGTCAAAGTTTTGTTTGTTTACTATTCTTGTGGGGACTTCTGGTCCTCACAAGTATATTTAAACACATCCATACACTTCCATACACACACAAGTCCACAGACACACACACATCCACGTCCCTGTCCACACACACCCACACCCACACACACCTGGGCCAGACAAAGTCACTCATTCCAAATCTTTAATCTCATCTACCCTGCACTACACCGTCCTAAAGTAGTTGTGTTTGTGTTGGAGATGTTTTTGGACTTGTCAGCAAAAAAAACAGAGGCTACTCCCTCAGACATCCCACCCAAGACATTCCTGCTTTTGTCATCTAGATGGAACAACATGTTGTTCCTTCACACTAGAATGAGGAATCAAGTCTCCAGTGAGGAGGTTATCAACTGCATTACAAAATATTAACATAGAGTGAAAAGATTTTGAGAATGGGAGTTTTATCCAATTTTCCACTCCACCAATCGTCCAGAATAGATTAACAGATTCTAAACACCAGTCTGCCTACTGTAAAGTACACCAATACAACACCAGTCTGCCTACTGTATAGTACACCAATACAACACCAGTCTGCCTACTGTATAGTACACCAATACCACAACATCAGGCCACAACACAAAAAACAACCTTGTTAAACACTGAAACAAACATGCCAAAGAACAGACAACACATCCAAGAAACCACAAGGCAGCCGGACCAGACAAAAGCCTGACAGCTCTCTGCTGAGATGAAGGAGAGGGCCTGCAGGTTGTGGAATGTCAGTCGGCTCAGGAGACATTTTCTGAGTCTCTCTTCTTGTATGTCTGTCAACCTTTTCAGCTGGGGTGGGGGGGGGGGGGGGGGTTGATGTTGTAGTGACCAATCAAGTAAACCAAACTATAACCCAGGAATTACATACAACCCATCATTTGGAGAAACAGTGAGTGTCCTAAGGAAAGCTGCCCCTAACCCCTAAGGAGTGAGTGCATGCCATGCCAGCGGTCCTCTATCTACATTCGTGGCCAGAAGTTTAGAGAATGACACAAATATACATTTTCACAAAGTCTGCTGCCTTACTTTGTATGATGGTGATTTGCATATACTCCAGAATGTTATGAAGAGTGATCAGATGAATTGCAATTCATTGCAAAGTCCCTCTTTGCCATGCAAATGAACTGAATCCTCAAAAAACATTTCCACTGCATTTCAGCCCTGCCACAAAAGGACCAGCTGACATCATGTCAGTGATTCTCTCGTTAACACAGGTGTGAGTGTTGATGAGGACAAGGCTGGAGATCACTCTGTCATGCTAACTGAGTTCGAATAACAGACTTGAAGCTTCAAAAGGAGGGTGGTGCTTGGAATCATTGTTCTTCCTCTGTCAACCATGGTTACCTGCAAGGAAACACGTGCCATCATCATTGCTTTGCACAAAAAGGGCTTCACAGGCAAGGATATTGCTGCCAGTAAGATTGAACCTAAATCAACCATTTATCGGATCATCAAGAACTTCAAAGGAGAGCGGTTCAATTGTTGTGAAGAAGGCTTCAGGGCGCCCAAGAAAGTCCAGCAAGCGCCAGGACTGTCTCCTAAAGTTGATTCAGCTGCGGGATCGGGGCACCACCAGTACAGAGCTTGCTCAGGAATGGCAGCAGGCAGGTGTGAATGCATCTGCGCGGACAGTAAGGCGAAGACTTTTGGAAGATGGCCCCAATTTTGCCTAAGAACACAGCCATGAATAAAGAACAGTGCCAACACATCCTCCGAGAGAAACTTCTCCCAACCATCCAGGAACAGTTTGGCGACGAACAATGCCTTTTCCAGCATGATTGAGCACCTTGCCATAAGGCAAAAGTGATAACTAAGTGGCTCGGGGAACAAAACATCGATATTTTGGGTCCATGGCCAGGAAACTCCCCAGACCTTAATCCCATTGAGAACGTGGTCAATCCTCAAGAGGCGGGTGGACAAACAAAAACCCACAAATTCTGACCAACTCCAAGCATTGATTTTGTGTCATTCTCAAAACTTTTGGCCATGACTGTAGTCAACCCAAGGTCTTTGTAATTAATGGACAAGGCTGGTTTTTGTATCATCTGGGCCTATCGGCCCACATATTTACATGGGAAATGACAATCAGTACAAGGGTAAATAAACAAACAAGTTACAACACACACACAGGATCCTGAGGAGAGCATTGTTTTGACACTAATTACGTCTTGCAGGAAACTCGGTGTTGCTTATTCCAGGCACTGGTGTGGATTTTCTCTGTTGACTGATGCTCACAACAGCACAGCTTGGGAAAAATAAACAAACTATTTGTTTAGGATTAAATTAGTGTTTCGATAATTCCTATGAGTGTGTGAGCCCCTATCAAAGTTTATCTTGGTACTAAGTAGCAGAAACAGTATGGTGCGGAACCCTCCCACTGGGCACAGATGTCAGTTCATGTCTAGTTTTGATTTCCATTTGGTTGAGTTGTCAACTAACGTGAAACCAGCAAACAATGTCACCATGGCATTGGATATAGGTTATAAGTTGGGTGAAAATAAATATGAAATTCCATTAAGTTGATGACTTTTAAAAAATCCAATCAGTTTTCCACATTGTATTCAACGTCATCACACTTAATTTTGGGGTTGAAATGACATAGAAACAATGTTGACTCAACCAGTTTTGGCCCAGTGGATTCTGTTTTGAATACCCTCAGGAATGGACTAGGATAGTGTAAAGAATGTCCTTCCCTCTCTGTGAGGTTTCCAGGAAGTGCAGTGTGTTCCTTCTCATGAAAGGCTTTAATTGGCCTCAGGTCTGGCCTTCTGTGAGGCTGCCCACTCATCTGAGACACTGGCCTCTCCATGCCGTGTATGTGTCTAAGCATTCGGTATAGTCACAGATCCATGACGGTGGGTAGATGGTTAGACTTTCAGAAAGCAGTGGCAGTGGTAGGTCCTTTGTTCCCAACATGGTCTGTACTTTGATGGCATCTCGGTTTTAAGAAGGAAAGAATAAAAGCATGCACTGTAGTCAGGTTCATTGCTACACTAACAAATAAAAAATAATAAAAATACACATCAACATTTATACTCTGTTTCAAGAGTGCATTTAGAAAGAGGGTAGTGATGCCAGCTTTCGAGGCTGAACCTATAACTGTGAGAGGTCAGAGGTCACTAGGATTAAGGGTCAAAATGTAAAGGGCATCTGTAGACCCCAGCTGAATTTTTGGGGAGCTAGTTACGATTGGATCAGTAAATCCAGCACTGGGGAAGGGCAACTTATTTGTGTGTGTGTAACCCACTCACCATCCTCAGCAGTGACTCGGTGAGACGGGCGACAGGGAGTGGGAGTCAGCTGTGGGCTTTTGTCCCTGGTCGTCCAGCCTGGCTAATCCCATCAGGAATCTGGGATTGTTAAATCGAGAAAGAAAGAGGAAGAAAAATGGTGAAATGGCTTTAGAGGGAGAGGGTTATGCGCGAGAAGTGATTGAGACATGCTGTAAATATGTATGTGCCTGAATGCTTCACAGCCACTGTAAAAAAACATTAACGTAAACTCCCGAAGAGATCACAACTCATCTCCTTCACTCTGAAAGTGAGTTTGTTTGAGAGGATGTTAATCATTAAGCAACATTTTAAGTTTGAAAATGTTTTCTCTAAAACTTTCAAACATCTAAGTCTTTCTAAAAAATAAACAAATATGCAATACTATATGAATAAAGAGGTAAAGAGCTGCAACGGTGTTGACAGTGACCCATACACACACTCGCACACAGTGCTTTTGGCTAAAGTAGTCACTGGGGTCCTTCTGTGAACAAAGTAGCTAAACCCTAAGGAGTAAAGGCAACACGAGTGTGTGAGACTGTAAGGTCATCTAATACCCTCTGTCCCACAGCCTACCCCTCTCCTGCCACGTGGGTGTCGTGGCGACCCGACCAGGGGAGTGTGTCATAATCCTCTGGAACCGAGCAGCGGAAAGACCGGTGGCTACACATCACTGGGGGTTGGATGGGTGGAAGATGGGAATCAATAAATATGGTGGGGTTTGAGGTTTCCTTATCAAGGAATGTTCTGGTGGTTTTCCTGTCTGCCTTTCCACCAAATCACAGGATGTTTGTACCCCATCTCAACACCCCCATACCCTTTTACCTTCTCATAGCCTCACCCCAATCTATACAGAGGTCACATCTTTCAGATGCCATTGAAACGTGAAGAGATTGTGAATTCCATCCAGTCAATTATGGTATCCCTCCCACTGGCAATTCTTCGGGGGAAACATCACTCATGGTCTCTGTTGCAAAAAGTTGGGAATTAGCAGAATTCTGTCTAAAGACAAAGTTTCTACCCGGGTGAGCTTCCCCTGACATCTGACCAGGGTCCAATAGTGCACTTTATAGGGAATAGGGTGTTGTGGGATGCAATCTCAACTGTACCTCTCCAGTCCTAACCCATCTTTACTTCATCTCCAAACAATCTCCATCTCGCCATCATTTCACTCCACCTTTAAACCAAACCACCGCACCTCTCAAACCCCACCATATTTATTGATTCCCATCTTCCACCCATCCAACCCCCAGTGATGTGTAGCCACCGGTCTTTCTGCTGCTCGGTTCCAGAGGATTATGACACACTCCCTTGGTCGGGTCGCCACGACATACACACACACACCCACGTGGCAGGAGAGGGGTAGGCTGTGGGACAGAGGGTATTAGATGACCTTACAGTCTCACACACTCGTGTTGCCTTTACTCCTTAGGGTTTAGCTACTTTGTTCACAGAAGGACCCCAGTGACTACTTTAGCCAAAAGCACTGTGTGTGAGTGTGTGTATGGGTCACTTTGTCAACACCATTGCAGCTCTTTACCTCTTTATTCATATAGTATTGCATATTTGTTTATTTTTTAGAAAGACTTAGATGTTTGAAAGTTTTAGAGAAAACATTTTCAAACTTAAAATGTTGCTTAATGATTAACATCCTCTCAAACAAACTCACTTTCAGAGTGAAGGAGATGAGTTGTGATCTCTTCGGGAGTTTACGTTAATGTTTTTTTACAGTGGCTGTGAAGCATTCAGGCACATACATATTTACAGCATGTCTCAATCACTTCTCGCGCATAACCCTCTCCCTCTAAAGCCATTTCACCATTTTTCTTCCTCTTTCTTTCTCGATTTAACAATCCCAGATTCCTGATGGGATTAGCCAGGCTGGACGACCAGGGACAAAAGCCCACAGCTGACTCCCACTCCCTGTCGCCCGTCTCACCGAGTCACTGCTGAGGATGGTGAGTGGGTGACGCAACTTATTTGTGTGTGTCCTTCCCCAGTGCTGGATTTACTGAGCCAATCGTAATTATGGTTCACAATGTAAAGGAATAGTGGAACAGCGAAACCAGACCCTGACCAGGGAAGTCATTGCTGCGAAGTCCCACATCACAGTGGCCAAGTTCAAGAGACCATCTTCTCCCCAAGTAGAAGTAAACAATAATTTGTCTCTGTAAGCTCACTTTAGATAATAACATCACTAGAAAATAAACAGGTTCCACCCAGTAATTGGTGGGGTGGTGTGTGTGTGTGTGTGTGTGTGTGTGTGTGTGTGTGTGATATAGATATATATATATATATACACACACAGTTGAAGTCGGAAGTTTACATACACCTTAGCCAAATACATTTAAACTCAGTTTTTCACAATTCCTGACATTCAATCCTAGTAAAAAAATCCCTCTTAGGTCAGTTAGGATCACCACTTTATTTTTAGAATATGAAATGTCAGAATAATAGTAGAAAGAATGATTTATTTCAGCATTTATTTCTTTTAACACATTCCCAGTGGGTCAGAAGTTTACATACACTCAATTAGTATTTGGTAGCATAGCCTTTAAATCGTTTAACTTGGGTCAAACGTTTTGGGTAGCCTTCCACAAGCTTCCGACAAAGAGTTGGGTGAATTTTGGCCCATTCCTCCTGACAGAGCTGCTGTAACTGAGTCATGTTTGTAGGCTTCCTTGCTCGCACACGCCTTTTCTGTTCTGCACACAGATTTTTATAGGATTGAGGTCAGGGCTTTGTGATGGCCACTCCAATACCTTGACTTTGGTGTCCTTAAGCCATTTTGCCACAACTTTGGATGTATGCTTGGGGTCATTGTCCATTTGGAAGACCCATTTGCGACCAAGCTTAAACTTCCTGACTGATGTCTTGAAATGTTGCTTCAATATATCCACAAATTTCCTTTTTCATGATGCGAACTATTTTGTGAAGTGCACCAATCCCTCCTGCAGCAAAGCACGATGCTGCCACCCCCATTATTCACGGATGGGATGGTGTTCTTCGGCTTGCAAACATCCCCCTATTTCCTCCAATCATAACGATGGTCATTATGACAAAACAGTTCTATTTTTGTTTCATCAGACCAGAGGACATTTCTCCAAAAAGTACGATCTTTGTCCCCATGTGCAGTTGCAAACCGTAGTCTGGCTTTTTAATGGCGGTTTTGGAGCAGTGGCTTCTTTCTTGCTGAGCAGCCTTTCAGGTTATGTCGATATAGGACTCGTTTTACTGTGGCTATAGATACTTTTGTACCCGTTTCCTCCAGAATCTTCACAAGGTCCTTTGCTGTTGTTCTGGGATTGATTTGCACTTTTCGCACCAAAGTACGTTCATCTCTAGGAGACAGAACGCGTCTCCTTCCTGAGCGGTATGACAGCTGTGTGGTCCCATGGTGTTTATACTATTGTTTGTACAGATGAACGTGGTACCTTCAGGCATTTGGAAATTGCTCCCAAGGATGAACCAGACTTGTGGAGGTCTACAATTGTTTTTCTTGAGGTCTTGGCTGATTTCTTTTGATTTTCCCATGATGTCAAGCAAAAAGGCACTGAGTTTGAAGGTAGGCCTTGAAAAACATCCAAAAGGTACACCGCCAATTGATGTCAATTAAGCTATCAGAAGCTTCTAAAGCCATGACATAATTTTCTGGAATTTTCCAAACTGTTTAAAGGCACAGCCACCTTAGTATATGTAAACTTCTGACCCACTGGAATTGTGATACAGTGAATTATAAGTGAAATAATCTGTCTGTAAACAATTGTTGGAAGAATTACTTGTGTCATGCACAAAGTAGATGTCCTAACCAACATGCCAAAACTATAGTTTGTTAACAAGAAATGTGTGGAGTGATTGAAAAACAAGTTTAATGACTTCAAAATGTATGTAAACTTCCAACTTCAAATACAGTCGTGGCCAAAAGGTGAGAATGACAAATATTAATTTTCAAAGTCTGCTGCCTCAGTTTGTATGATGGCGATTTGCATATACTCCAGAATGTTATGAAGAGTGATCAGATGAATTGCAAGTCATTGCAAAGTCCCTCTTTGCCATGCAAATGAACTGAATACCTCAAAAACATTTCCACGGCACTTCAGCCCTGCCACAAAAGGACCAGCTGAAATCATGTCAGTGATTCTCTCGTTAACACAGGTGTGAGTGTTGATGAGGACAAGGCTGGAGATCCGTCTGTCATGCTGATTGAGTTCGAATAACAGACTGGAAGCTTCAAAAGGAGGGTGGTGCTTGGAATCATTGTTCTTCCTATGTCAAACATGGTTACCTGCAAGGAAACACGTGCCGTCATCATTGCTTTGCACAAAAAGGGCTTCACAGGCAAGGATATTGCTGCCAGTAAGATTGAACCTAAGTCAACCATTTATCGGATCATCAAGAACTTCAAGGAGAGCGGTTCAATTGTTGTGAAGAAGGCTTCAGGGCGCCCAAGAATGTCCAGCAAGCGCCAGGACCGTCTCCTAAAGTTGATTCAGCTGCAGGATCGGGGCACCACCAGTTCAGAGCTTGCTCAGGAATGGCAGCAGGCAGGTGTGAGTGCATCTGCACGCAGTGAGGCAAAGACTTTTGGAGGATGGCCTGGTCTCAAGGGCAGCAAAGAAGCCACTTCTCTCCAGGTAAAACATCAGGGACAGACTGATATTCTGCAAAAGGTACAGGGATTGGACTGCTGAGGACTGGGGTAAAGTCATTTTCTCTGATGAATCCCCTTTCCGATTGTTTGGGGCATCTGGAAAAAAGCTTGTCCAGAGAAGACAAGGGGAGCGCTACCATGAGTCCTGTGTCACGCCAACAGTAAAGCATCCTAAGACCATTCATGTGTGGGGTTGCTTCTCAGCCAAGGGAGTGGGCTCACTCACAATTTTGCCTAAGAACACAGCCATGAATAAAGAATGGTACCAACACATCCTCTGAGAGAAACTTCTCCCAACCATCCAGGAACAGTTTGGCGACGAACAATGCCTTTTCCAGCATGATGGAGCACCTTGCCATAAGGCAAAAGTGATAACTAAGTGGCTCGGGGAACAAAACATCGATATTTTGGGTCCATGGCCAGGAAACTCCCCAGACCTTAATCCCATTGAGAACTTGTGGTCAATCCTCAAGAGGCGGGTGGACAAACAAAAACTCACAAATTCTGACAAACTCCAAGCATTGATTATGCAAGAATGGGCTGCCATCAGTCAGGATGTGGCCCAGAAGTTAATTGACAGCATGCCAGGGCAGATTGCAGAGGTCTTGAAAAAGAAGGGTCAACACTGCAAATTTTGACTCTGCATCAACTTCATGTAATTGTCAATAAAAGCCTTCGACAATTATGAAATGCTTGTAATTATACTTCAGTATTCCATAGTAACATCTGACAAAATATCTAAAGACACTGAAGCAGCAAACTTTGTGAAAATTAATATTTTCACGACTGTACACAAACGTGTGTTCAGAGGAAACGAAATGCTAAACAATAGAACTATACACTTTCTAACATTGAGTTGCACTGCACCAGAGCTCAGTAAGCAAGATTCTCCTTCTGGAATGTTTCACTCTCACTGTGGAGAGCAGATCAGCCTTTCCTGTGAAACCTCCAGCACCCTCTGCCCTGTGGGTCATTGCTGCAGATTGATCAGAGAGAGATAAGGGGCTCATAGAGTGGGGCTTGGAGCACACCCATCCAAAAAAAGAAAACCGTACAATATACACATGGAATTGCCATCAAAGTGTCAGAGCTGAATAGACAAAACATTAGAAATACTGTTCGCTGAATAAAAGAGGTGAAGCACACAATCGAGATTATCACATTGGGCATGAATCTAATTGTAATGTCAGTCTCTTCCAGCATCTACAGCTTTCATATATTTCACTTTCAGGAACTTTACCCAAACATCAGTGTGCCTTAGGACAGCAGGGTGATGAGGCCATTCAGAAACTTAGTCCTGTCCTCCATCTTTAGCTCAATGACTGCAAAGGGAAAACACAGGTAAGGATGTGTGTGTCTGTTTGCATGGGGAAATGGTTAACACCTGATGATGTAATGATTACACAATTAAGAATGACTTGAGGCATCTGATGAGATCCAAAATCAAGTGTGTTAAAAAAAAAGTTGTAAAAAAAGTGTACAGCTAACAGGTTCCATCTGTAATGTGTCATGTCTGCCCTCTTGTGGCCAATATATACAATGACAAGAACATTTTACTTTCTTGAGGTGTCCAAGTGGTTGTGGAGAGTTCTGGAGCTGGTGCTCTCTGCTGCCTTCTCAAACGCACGGCCAATGAAACTATTGGAGGGGGAGAGGGTGAGAGAAATTAGAGGCAGAGCAAATGAAAGGAAACAAATTACAATGGTCATTTTTGGTTTCCCCACAAAGCACAACCAAGAACATTCAAGTGCTGTATCTTGCACACGACCGACACACGTTATGGACTCACTTCTTCTTGTCGGATGTCTCAGACTCAGGTGGGATGCCCAGAACGATGACAGTTCCCTTCAACATCCATGGGAGCAGCTATGACCAAGGGCAGTAGCTTACAGCGCTTATTCCTTATTCCATCTAAAAACAACATTTTCTTTTGAAACTAATTGAAGACAAGGAGCAATAGAGCTAGACGGGGTCTTGGACAATGGGTAGGTGAAACACAGTGAGGAACTCACAGAGCGTACGAAGGCTTTGAGCAGGTACTTGCAGAGCAGAGTCAAAGCCATGGGCTTGGAGAACAGCTTCACATCAGGAGTGCCCTGCACAGAGATGGAGAGGAGCATCTCACTCACACGCACCTCCAAGAGGTAGCAGTAGAGGAAGGGTCCCTGTGACAGTACGAGGTTGGTGCAGATGCAGCTCGCTACAGTCTGTTGGATGGCTTTCAGCTTCTTCTTAGCCAGGTCAATGCCACCATGGAGACACTCCAGGTTACTGCTACAGAGAGGAGAGATATCAGGATGGGATCATTCCAACACCTAGGGTGCATTCATTAGCGCACAGCATAGCAAAACTTTTTGCAATGAAAATTAGATTCTATTGGACAAATTCAGGTAGGTCCACTCCAGTCTCATCCCGTTTGAATGGAGATAGATTTCTATTGAAATGTTTAATATATCCTTTCTATAATACCTCTAGCATCGGCACCATGCAATGCACCCTGGATAGAAAATGTGCTGGACTCTGCGTTAAAATTACAAATTTCTCAAAGTAGGAATATCGCAAAAATGTATCAATGGCTCAATCGAGAGAAGACATCCTCCTCAGTTATGACATCAGTCAGTATTGAAATCTGACATGTACGATAGACGTTTTCGCAATCTAAAAGTCGTATTATATTAACTTCCAGTGTAGTGAGAGCAACCATCACGGTGCCACTTCATACTGGGCAGGATTTCTGCCTGCTTGAACGCCAATAACTCAAATACACATGAAAACATGAAAAGACCCAGAGAAATCGATAGAACAAAAACAATATAACATTCAAGATGGGTGAACCTTTCCTTTAATGATATGGCATCCAGATGTATTTGTTTTATATTCGTGTGTGTGTGCGTGCATGGATGCACATGTGTGTGTACCTGGAGAGGAAGTCAAGGGCCTTGATGAAGTTGTCACCAGGGCTCTCATCCTTCTCAGTGTTCTCCAGCAGGGCGACAGCAGCGTGCACCACATCATTGGCCAGGAAACGATTCTCGAAGCCAAAGTGAACGCCGAATGTCTGGATACGGATGTCCGTCATAGTGAAGGAACAGTGATAAAAGCATTTCAAATGATGGTTATTGGGTATATTAAGAGAGGAGAACATTGTATTCATCATATACAGAGTCAGATGGAGGAACCCAGAGTCATTGATACTGGGGATTATTTACAGATTCAGGTAACTGGCAAAATGAATTGACCACCACCATAAAGTGTCTTTAATAGGCACTGGGCCACCACGTGCCAGAACAGCTTCAATGCACCTTGGCATGGATTCTACAAGTGTCTGGAACTCTATTGGAGATGTGACACCATTCTTCAACGACAAATTCCATAATTTAGTGTTATGTTGATGGAAAATGCTGTCTCAGGCACCGCTCCAGAATCTCCCATAAGCATTCAATTGGGTTGAGGTCTGGTAACTGGGACGGCCATGGCATATGGTTTACATCGTTTTCATGCTCATCAAACCAATCAGTGACTACTCGTGTCCTGTGGAGAGGCATTGTCATCCTATGGGGACATAGCTATGGAAGCCAAAATAATGGTCTGCACAGGACTTTTATACATGCCCTAAGCATGGGTTGTTAACTGCTTAATTAACTCAGGAACCACACCCGTGTGGAACACCTGCTTTTAATACACTTTGTATCCCTCATTTACTCAAGTGTTTCCATATATTGATGCACAAGAACAGACACTCTTACCTGTATTTGTTGGACGATTTCTTCTATGACTTCTCGCAGATTCTCTTTGATCGACATGTCCATGGAGTTGAACTTCTGCTTCACCTGCTTCAGGGGCAGGCTGGACAACACAAACAGAAAGAATCTTTAATAATCCTTTAAACAACCCATTATCATCAATAAATCAAATGACAAACTGCTGCTCATTACTCTTGATGAAGTGACATTTGTCCTTCAGAGGCCACTGACTAATTGATTAGTAAATTATACTCAAGAATTTGAGTCCTGCATGTCCCTAGAGTGATCATTTGCTAATTTGAAAGATGATTCTAGTTGACAGTCAACTTGGGGATCGCATACCCCATGTCAGCAAAGAACTCTTGGAGTTTCCTCTGGTCGTGCATGGACCAGAGCTTGAAGTTGCAGGAGGTGTAAGAGGAGTTACATTACTCTCATACAGAGACCAGTGTTGGTACAGGGCCAGACACAGACTGAGACAGTGTTTCAAGGGGTTAACACACAAAGAATGCAGGACAGAGAGCAGAGGGTGACAAGCAGGACAGCATACACACAACCAGCCACAAAGATGTGGCAACGCTTAAGGTGTCAGCATACAGTGCATTCGGAAAGTATCCAGACCTTCACTTTTTCCACATTGTTATGTTAGCCTTATAAAATGTTTCTCAATCTACACATAATAGCCTATAACGACAAAGCTACAACATGTTTAGACATTTTAGCAAATGTGAAATGAAAAACAGGAAATATCTTATTTACATAAGTATTCAAACCCTTTGCTATGAGACTCAATTGAGCTCAGGTGCATTCTGTTTCCATTGATCATCCTTGAGATGTTTCTATAACTTGGAGTCCACCTGTGGTAAATTAAATTGATTGGACATGATTTGGAAAGGCACACACCTGTCTAAATAAGGTCCCACAGTTGACAGAGCAAAAACCAAGCCATGCGGTGGAGATGGGAGAAGTTTCCAGAAGGACAACCATCTCTGCCAGCACTCCCCGAATCAGGCTTTTAAATGGTAGTGGTCAGATGGGCCTTTTACAGAGGAGTGGTTTCCATGACAGCCCGCTTGGAGTTTGTCAAAAGGCACCTAAAGGACTCTGACCATGAGAAACAAGATTCTCAGGTTTGATGAAACCAAGATTGAACTCTTTGGTCTGAATGCCATGAGTCAAAGCTGGAAGAAACCAGGCACAGCTCATCACCTGGCCAATACCATCCCTACGGTGAAGCATGGTGGTGGCAGCATCATGCTGTGGGAATGTTTTTCAGCGGCAGGGACTGGAAGACTTGTCAGGATCAAGGGAAAGCTGAACGGAGCAAAGTACAGAGAGATCCTTGATGAAAACCTGCTCCAGAGTGCTCAGGACCTCAGACTGGGGCAAAGGTTTACCTTCCAACAGGATAACGACCCTTAGCACATAGCCAAGACAATGCAGGAGTCGCTTCGGGACAAGTTTCTGAATGTCCTTGAGTGGCCCAGATGTCTGTTTTTAATAAATTTGCAAAAATGTCTAAACCTGTTTTTGCTTTGTCATTATGGGGTTATTATGTGTATATTGATGAGGGGGGGGCAATTTAATTAATTTTTGAGAACTAAGAGATATCTGTGACATTGTGTTGTGTGACAAAACTGAACATTTTAAAGTGGCCTACACAAGGTGCACAATCATCCTCTTGATATGGTACACCTGTCAAGTGGATGGATTATTTTGGCAAAGGAGAAATGCTCACTAATAGGTATGTAAACAAATTTTTGCATGTATGGAACAATGGGGATTTTTTATTTTATTTCAGCTCATTAAAACAGGGGATAAACGCTTTACATGTTATGTTTATATTTTTGTTCAATATATATTAAATTACACAGTGCAGAGAATCTTGTTTCTCATGGTCAGCGTCTTTAGGTGCCATTCGGCAAACTCCAAGCGAGCGGTCATGTGCCTTTTAGTGAGGAGTGGCTTCCGTCTGACCACTCTACCATAAAGGCCTGATTAGTGATGCTGCAGAGATGGTTGTCCTTCTGGAAGATTCTCCCATCTCCAGAGGAACTCTAGAGCTCTGTCAGAGTGACCATTGGGTTGTTGGTCACCTCCCTGACCAAGGCCATTCTCCCCCAATTGCTGTTTGGCTGGGCGGCCAGCTATAGGAAGAGTCTTGTTGGTTCAAACTTCTTCCAATTAAGAATGATAGAAGCCGCGGTGTTCTTGGGGACCTTCAATGCTGCAGAAACGCTTTGGTACACCTCAGCACAGAAAAAAAAATGTATGAAAAGTATGCATTCACTACTGTAAGTCGCTCTGGATAAGAGCGTCTGCTAAATGACTAAAATGTAAAATGTACCTCCCCAGATCTGTGCCTCAACACAACCCAGTCTCGGAGCACTACGGACAATTTCTTCAACTTTATAGCTTGGTTTTTGCTCTGACATGGACAGGTGTGTGCCTTTCCACATCATGTCCAATCAATTGAATGTACTACAGGCTGACTCCAATCAAGTTGTAGAAACATGTCAAGGATGATCAATGGAAACAGGATGCACCTGAGCTCAATTTCGATTCTCATCGCAAAGGGTCTGAATACTTATGTAAATAAGGGAAAGGTTTTTAAAATACATTTGCAAAAAATTCTAAAACCCTGTCATTTTGGGGTATTGTGTATAGATTGCTGAGGATTTAAAAATGTTAATCAATTTTGGAATAAGGCTGTAACTTAACAAAATGTTGAAAAAGTTAAGGGGTCTGAATACTTTCCCAAAGGCACTGCGTGTGTGTGTGTAATATAGATACACAATACCAGTCCAAATTTGACACACCTACTCATTCAAGTACTTTCTTCAAAGTAGCTACCCTTTGCCTTGACAGCTTCATGAGGTAGTCTCCTGGAATGCATTTCAATTAACAGGTGTGCCTTGTTAAAAGTTAATTTGGGGAAATTATTTCATTCTTAATGCGTTTCAGACAATCAGTTGTGACAAGGTAGGGGTGGTATACATAATATATCCCTATTTGGTAAAATACCAAGTCCATATTATTGCAAGAACAGCTCAAATAAGCAAAGAGGAATGACAGTCCATCATTACTTTAAGACATGAAGGTCAGTCAATGCGATAAATGTCAAGAATTTTGAAAGTTTCTTCAAGTGAAGGTGCAAAAACCATCAAGCTCTATGATGAAACTGGATCTAATGAGGACTGCCACAGGAATGGAAGGACCCAGAGTTACCTCTGCTGCAGAGGATAAGCTTATTAGAGTAACGCGACTCAGATTGCAACCTAAATAAATGCTTCAGAGCTCAAGTAACAGACACATCTCAACATCAACTGTTTAGAGGAGACTGCGTGAATCAGGGCTTCATGGTCGAATTGCTGCAAAGGAACAACTACTAAAGAACACCAACAAGAAGAGACTTGCTTGGGCCAAGAAACACGAGCAATGGACATTAGACCGGTGGAAATATGTCCTTTGGTCTGATGAGTCCAAATTTGTGATCTTTGGTTCCAACCGCCATGTCTTTGTGAGACGCAGAGTAGGTGAACTGATGATCTCTGCATGTGTGGTTCCCACCCTGAAGCATGGAGGTGTAATGGTGCTTTGCTGGTGACACTCAGTGATTTATTTAGAATTCAAGGCACTCTTAACCAGCATGGCTACCACAGCATTCTGCAGCAATACACCATCCCATCTGGTTTGCGCTTACGGGACTATCATTTGTTATTCAACAGGACAATGACCCAACACACCTCCAGGCTGTGGAAGGGCTATTTGACCAAGAAGGAGAGTGATGAGTGCTGCATCAGATGACCTGGCTTCCACAATCACCTGACCTCAACCCAATTGAGACGGTTTGGAATGAGTTTGACTGCAGAGTGAAGGAAAAGCAGCCAACAAGTGCTCAGCATATGTGGGAACTTCTTCAAGACTTCTGGAAAAGCATTCCAGGTGAAGCAGGTTGAGAGAATGCCAAGTGTGTAAAGCTGTCAAGACAAAGGGTGGCTACTTTGAATTATCTAAAATATTTTGATTTGTTTAACACTTTTTTGGTTACTACATGATTCCATGTGTTATTTCATAGTTTTGATGTCTTCGCCATTATTCTACAATATAGAAAATAGTAGAAATAAAGAAAACCCCTTGAATGCGTAGGTGTGTCCAAACATTTGACTGGTACTGTGAGGATTAGATAGAGAGGACCCAGTTTCAACATAATCAATATATAAAATCCCTGAAGTCCCAAGGTATCCATATTGCTCATAGTCAAACAGGATCTCATGTCTGAAATGAAAATGTTTCAAGTCCCAATCTGCACATCATTACTGTTTAAATCTTAAAACTCTAAAGAACCATCACCTTCGTGCCTCCCACTCTCTCTATCCTTCTCTCCACTGCCCCCTAAAACATGTGAACATGTTGGTATAAATAGCAACACATCACTTCAATATGATCGGCTTTGTCCACCATTTGTGGAATCATCATTGTCATACACATAAATCAAATCACACCGGGCAGACTTTTAATAAGAACCAGAAATATGAGAAAGATCCACCTTGGGGCTCAAAGGGTTATTTACGTAGAGGTGGGATGGGATCAATAGAGGGTATTTGTCATAACTTCTGTGACATCAATATGGTAATACAGCATCGTATCGTCTCCGTTTCCCAGAAGGCACTGAGCCTCCGTCGCTCTTATTCCCAGAGTCCTCGCTGCCTTACTCTTCATCGCGGAAGATGTCCTCATAAGAGGGCACTCCAAGGTCATCATCCTGCTTTATCGTCAGCTTCACCTTGGGGGGGGGGGATTGTGAGAGATTGGGTTCAGAACACTGGTTGATGGTGGTTATGCCATCTGGACAACAACTTCTTTGCTCTTTATCATCTCAAGGGTAGTATCCTCAAGGACTTTTCTCCTGTGAAGTCACACAACTGCTGCCAAAGTCAAGCAACCACTTGTGAAGGACTAGCCCAAACTTAGACCTCTATTAGTAATTTAATAATAATAATAATACAAGGTCTAATTGTATTCCAATAGCAAATGTTTGAGAACTCACAATCAAATTACTACCTGTGTAGTGGTACGTGTTCCACTTTGGAATGTATATCCACAGTCAGTAGAGTTCTTAAAAAGCCCTCCCTAACATGACCACGCAGTGCACAAGAAACTATTAAATCCAATTGTTAGATGCTACCGCCGCCCTCCAAATCAAACATGCATTCCATGTTGTGTTCGCGCTTTGCGTGCAAGCCTGTCTGTTTCTCACACTTGTTTGTCCTAGCTAATCAGCCTTGCAATATAGGAGCCATGATGCCGCAGACAAGTAGTAGAATGGGGCATGCACACACTGACATCAATGTTTAATTATTTTTTGGGGGATGGGGGGGGGCGTCAACAAACGAATCGAAACTGTCCACCAAAGAGCCACAGACAAACGGCGGTAAATAAGTGGGCTAGTGTTATACGGCTAGACATAGAATATAATCTCGGTCTAGAAGCTGGGTTAGTAAAGGACCAGTGTACCCTACATAACAGACCTTGACTATGTCCCAAATGGCACCCTATTCTCCACATAGTGCACTACTTTTGCCTTGGGTTGTGCCATGGCGGAGATTTTTGTGGGCTATACTCAGCCTTGTCTTCGGACGGTAAGTTGGTGGTTGTAGACATCCCTCTAGTGGTGTGGGGGCTGTGCTTTGGCAAAGTGGGTGGGGTTATATCCTGCCTGTTTGGCCCTGTCCGGGGGTATCATCGGATGGGGCCACAGTGTCTTCTGATCACTCCTGTCTCAGCCTCCAGTATTTATGCTGCAGTAGTTTATGTGTCGGGGGGCTAGGGTCAGTCTGTTACATCTGGAGTATTCTCTTGTCTTATCCGGTGTCCTGTGTGAATTTAAATATGCTCTCTCTAATTCTCTCTTTCTCTCGGAGGACCTGAGCCCTAGGACCATGCCTCGGGACTACCTGGCATGATGACTCCTTGCTGTCCCCAGTCTACCTGGCCATGCTGCTGCTCCAGTTTCAACTGTTCTGCCTGCGGCTACGGAACCCTGACCTGTTCACGGGACGTGCTTGTTGCACCCTCGACAACTACTATGATTATTATTATTTGACCATGCTGGTCATTTATGAACATTTTAACATCTTGACCATGTTCTGTTATAATATCCACCCGGCACAGCCAGAAGAGGACTGGCCACCCCTCATAGCCTGGTTCCTCTCTAGGTTTCTTCCTAGGGAGTTTTTCCTAGGGAGTTTTTCCTAGGGAGTTTTTCCTAGGGAGTTTTTCCTAGCCACCGTGCTTCTTTCACATGCATTGCTTGCTGTTTGGGGTTTTAGGCTGGGTTTCTGTACAGCACTTTGAGATTTCAGCTGATATACGAAGGGCTATATAAATACATTTGATTTGATTTATTCACTTGTTGCAAATAGCAGGCAAATTAACGTTAGCCGACTGAAAAATAGTCCTTTCCTCTCTATTGTTAGTTAAGTTACGTTAACTAATTATAGTAGTCAACGTTATCTAACTAGTTAGCGTGCAGGAAGCTAATTTCAGTTTCAGAAGCTCTCACCTGGTTGACAACGATGTCGTAGAATTCCTTTCTTATGTCCGTAATAAATATTTCACACTATTTTCGTGAGGTTGCATAAAATATAGCTATTTGTCCTTGAGCTCTCCTTGAGGAAATGTGGCGCCAAATTCGCACGTAAGGTGACGAAATTTAAACAGCCAATAAAACTCCACTTTGTAGAGTTTGTGTAAAACTGAACAATAGAAATTGCATGCTGGTAGGTATCTATCCATCCAGCTCCTTGAGCCAATCGCGTAGGATGTGATCTTGTTTTGTGGATTATGATTGGTGTTCATGCTTTGTTTTGTGATATTCGTCACTTCCTGCTGTCATCGTGGCTAAGCGGAAAACAACATTGGAGTTTCAGCCAGCAGTCAGCAGCCTGTTTGCTGGAGCAGTAATAAGCTATTTAATAGAAGAAGAATAACAAATAAGCTGTTTATTATTAGCTTTATTCATTTTGATATATAACGTTTGGAGTACAGTAGCACACATCATGGTAAGTACTCAATAACATTGGTTTTGACTGTTGCTTATGTCAAATAGTACCTACACTAACAACATCGCATTCGAAATTCACTCGCTAAGTTAACTACCGTTAGCGAGTAGGAAATAGGTAACGGTAGCTAACTCGCTAGCAAGCCATTTAACTCAAGTAATACATTGTCTCTATGCGATTTAAGACTAAATTAATATCTACCCTGCTTGGATACTTTACTACTTTACTTGTGAATCGTACTGCTTTAAAAAAGTCGTTATAGGGTGTCACTTGTCAGCTAGTTGTACATTACGCAGGCTAGCTAGTAGCTATGAAGATTTTTGAAATTGAAGTTAAAGATTGTTTTTTAAATAAATCACGGTAAGTTAGCTGCAGTAACCAGCTGGCTTACTGTCTCAAAATAGCTTATTTTAACCTAACATCACTGCCTAATTGTTTTTCGAAATATATGTCACAGTTTTCCTTCAACATGTTTGATCACCCGATCCCACGGGCTTTCCAAAACCGCTTCTCCACTCAATACCGCTGCTACTCTGTGTCCATGCTGGCGGGTCCCAACGACCGGTCGGATGTGGAGAAAGGAGGAAAAAGTAAGTAATCTATGTGATGGCTGTTCTATAAATTATACATTCGAATATATCGTAACTATACAAGGAATGTATGGAGTTTAACACCTATGCTTTGCACCAGTTCCCCATACACAAGTGAAAGATTGCTGTTACCCTCATCATACTGTCAATGTAATATTTATTATCCTGCTCTAAGTGTTCTTCAGTGCTCATATCACTGTAATGTTTTCTCCTTATAGTTATAATGCCACCATCAGCACTTGATCAACTAAGTAAGTATACACTTCCTACATTATCCAGATTTAAACTCTAATCTACAAATGCCATTTACCCAGCAGAAGTTGTTGTTTTTTTACCCTTCACTCTTTTCCCCCAAAGGCAGACTTAACATCACCTACCCCATGTTGTTCAAACTGACCAACAAGAACTCAGACAGAATGACACACTGTGGTGTCTTGGAGTTTGTAGCAGATGAGGGTATTTGTTACCTGCCACACTGGGTGAGCAGGGTTGTTTTATTTCAACACATATATTTTTTTATGAACTGGTGAGGTTTTAATAAACATATTCATAGCCCCTGGCATATATCTAGTGCCATATTTCAGTTTTCTATCAAAGGATGCTTTAAATTAGGGACACACAGTGTATGTTTATAAGTCACGCTCATTAAATCTTTGCTCACATATAGCCAGCTCTCTGTGGTCATGACCCTTTTTGTGTAGTGTGTCTGTAGTGACATGGCTGTTTGTGTGTTTCGCTGTAGATGATGCAGAATCTCCTGCTGGAGGAAGGGGGCCTGGTCCAGGTGGAGAGCGTTAACCTCATGGTGGCAACATACTCCAAGTTCCAGCCTCAGAGCCCAGACTTCCTGGATATCACTAACCCCAAAGCAGTGTAGGTACAGTTATAGACTTATCTCTCTGCACATTTAAGTGCCATTGAAAATAGACACAAAAACTACTCTGAAATTATTCTCATATTCTGCTTCTCTGTCTCATAGGTTGGAAAATGCCTTGAGAAACTTTGCCTGCTTAACCACAGGAGATGTTATTGCAATTAACTACAATGAAAAGGTAACTATTTAAAGTTATTGGTATGATGACTGGGTTACAAGGCAAAACTATAATGGAATTTGACTTTCCAGCAGAATGTTGCTTCTAAATTTAAGGTGTGGCATACAGTTGTGCCTGACCTGTTATCTTTCTAACATCTGTTTTTTCTCTCTATATTGATTTCAGATCTATGAACTGCGAGTGATGGAGACTAAGCCAGACAAGGCAGTATCTATCATTGAATGTGATATGAATGTAAGATCCTCTGTACTATCTATCGTACCATAAATGGAGACACAACACTGTAGCTTAGATTATGGTACCTAATAGCTCTACCTCACTCAGCCATACATGTTGTTGTCTCTCAGGTGGACTTTGATGCTCCGCTGGGTTACAAAGAACCAGAGAGACGTTACAAAGCACCAGAGGAGCCCACAGTAAGAACCACACGTATTTAGTATTTCTAATCTGGTCTCAGTGTTTATACTGTATGTTTGGATGAACTCTAATCACTCCTCACAACAGGAAGAGGAAGGAGACCCCAGCACTTGGACTGACATGGACATGAGATTCAGAGTGAGTTTGCTTATATTTTTCTTACTTACTGCAGTTTATACACATACTGTATGGTTCACATTCATTTATTTGTATCTCATACATAGTCATTCGCAATTTAACACATGAATGAATCTATGAATACTTATTCTCTCTAAAGGCCTTCACTGGTTCAGGCAATCGTCTGGATGGCAAAAAGAAAGGCATTGAGCCTAGCCCCGTCCCCATCGATCCCAGTGACATTAAAAGGTTGGGAGCTATGACCAGTCTAAAACCAATCCTTAGCCCTTTCCCCATATCCTGTCACTTTTGTATTTTCAGATCTGCATATCTCCCTGAATGCACATGTGACTAGGGTTGCAAAATTCTGGGAACTTTTAAAGTTCCTGGAATTTTGCAACCCTACATGTGACATGCTATGATGACATCAGCTCTGATCTTAACCTTTAACCCCTCTCTGTCCCCATACAGAGGGATTCCTAACTACGAGTACAAGGTCGGAAGGATCACCTTCATCAGAAACTCCAGGCCTCAGCCCAGGAAAACAATAGAGGATGTAAGTACGATGGTCAAAAAAGTAAAATGTACTAAACCGCTCAATCCCTTCCCTGCAAAACTGAAATTCAGAAAGGCATAAAAGCCATATTTAGACGGTTCAAATTGGATGTGCCAAATTTAAATGCAATAAGCTGAAGCTGGTCTTATTTATTTACAGGAGGATTCAGAATTCATCGCCTTTTCTGGTGAGGGACAGTCACTACGCAAGAAAGGTGGCAGAAAGCCTTGAGGCACTACAGTATTCAACTGCAGAGACTGACTGACTTACTGTAGACTCTACATACCCACACACCCATCATAAGAAACCAATAAAAGCAAGTCATGAAAAGAGCTGGGTTAATTTTTCTGTCCCTAAGCAGGAATCAGCAAGGTTTTACTTTCCTTTGATGATATTGTAACGGTCTTGTCCATGGTCAGCATGTTAAAAGCTCTTCTAAAAAACAGAATGCTATTTGGACTGAGGTTAGTCAGTGAAGACTTCTGCGGGGAGAACGGCTCACAATAATGGCTGGAACAGAGCGAATGGAATGGCATCAAACCATGTCTTTGATGTATTTGATACCATTCAACTTGTTCCGTTCTAGCCATTACCTTCGTCCCCAATTATGGTGCCACCAACCTCCTGTGGTTAGAGTACAGGGTTGCTGGTCTGAGCCCAGGCAAAGCCAGCTACCCTTTCCTTTTGCTACAATATGATGAATATAAACATTTTTCTACCTTGTTTTCTCATAATGGGATTACCCTTGTTGATGATGGAGTGGGTTAGATTTTTCTTTGAATATGTATCAAATTAATTAAGAAATGCTTCTGACATTGGAACCTGTTGAACTCGAACTTTGAGAGTGATGAGTGGCGGAGGCGGATAAGAGCCATTTCCTTTGTTTACTTATCAACTCTGAAATAAAGTACAGCGTTTTGAATAAAGTGCACTCTGTATAAATCTCTGTTAATTTTTGTCTTTAAATAATTGTGTGTGGAATGATTTTGGTTTATAGAGCCCAAAGGTAATGTGTATCAGCAGGTATTGAAATGGCTACATATTGTAATTCACACGTGTGTAATAAAGCACAGTAAAGGGATAGAACAACGTAAACATAAATGTAAAAAAAATTCTTTGTATACTTCTGCAAATATCAGCTTCTTGTTCTCGAGTTCATTCATTACCGGAAGTGGGTGGGTGGGACTCCTGCTTTTTCAGATTTTCCATTACTTACCACAGCCACAAAGTCATCGTACTTTTTTTTTTAATGAAAACAAAAATTTGCTTTTTGCTCTTAATTTAGGGTTATGGATAAGGTTAGCACTGTGGTTAAGGTTAGGTTTAAAATAACATTTTAAGAAGAGGAATTACAGAAATAGGCGGGGTTTATGAATTTGTGGCTAAGGTAACTAGTGACGACCTTTTCACAGTGCTTGATTGGCTGTTTTCGTCCTCTTGTCAAAAGTCAAAACAACGAGGTGATGATGGCAGATTCTGGAGCAATGTGGAGGGTAATGTACCAAATTAATGTATTGTTTATGATAACGTAAGGTCACCGTATTTCACTAAAGGCCCTAGTCACCAATGTAACTTGTTTGTAGCTAGCTAGCGTTACATTACTCGATAATGTGCTCTGCTGTTCGAGGCTAAAGTGTAAATGTTAGCTAGCAAGCTAAAACCACATTGAAAGGGAAAGCATGAATTTCAGCAAAGGTTTTCTTCCCTCGCCTGATCCTCCGACTTGAGAGAATGTCGATGCTAGATAACCAATTAGCCATAGATTAGTTAGTATCTAGCAAATTGGCACTTTGATAGGTGTTGTTTAGTGGACGGTCAAGGCCTCACCATTATGTGCTTTTCTTGAACTCGGATTATACTAGAACGCCAGCTAGTCTTTCAGTTATCAAATGGCGATACAGCCAGCCCTAACACAATGAAATGCTGCTGTCACATTCAGGAAATTTAGAACAATGCTCGAGGAATCGATTCATACTGTACATGTATCATCCTATGTACACTGAGCAAAAAGTAAATAATGCAACAATTTCAAAGGTTTTACTGAGTTACAGTTCATATAAGGAAATCAGTCAATTGAAATAAATAAATTAGTCCCGAATCTATGGATTTTACATGACTGGGAATACAGATATGCATCTGTTGGTCACCGATGCCATTTAAAAAAAAGGTAGGGGCGTGTGTAATGGGAATTTTAATGTTTGCTTTTCTTATAACCAATTTCTGTGTTCTTGCAAGTGGCTGACTACAAATGACACCTATCAGTAGCTGCAATTTGGCAGTACACCCAGATGTTGTTATGAGAACGAACAAAAGATATCTCAGTTTAGAGAGGTGTTGGTCTGTCACATGTTATGAAACCGTATTGTTAGGTCACATGAAACAAAACGGTAATGATTCATGAACTATGCTAAATCATGCAAATATTACTTGTCTGTGTGTAGCTGTATATAAGAAAACTGCTGGGTCTACCCAAGGAGAGCTCCTGATTGACATGTGTACTATGGTGTATTGAGTTGGTTGGAACCTCTCCAGCGTGCTGACAATAAACGATGATTAATTTAATATTGACTCCAAGTGTACCTTACCCGTGTAAGAATTGTTCCTCAAAACGTGGAACAGAAAACCAGACAGTATCTGATGTGACCACCATTGCCTCATGGAGCGCGACACATCGGAAGTTACGAATGTAACTATGGTTCTACGAAGACCGTCAGTATGGTTGAAAGTATGGATTATATTCCTCGCGCTCTGTGCAGGTCGAGTAATAATAACAAAGTCATGCCGGTGACGTGACGGTGTGGGAGGACGTGCCCCCGCGGTTCATATAAAACTGTACGTTAGACCACGCATCGTCTCAGGGCATGGCCGATTTAATTGGGGCTGATTTCAAGTTTTCATAACAATCGGTAATCGGCATTTTTGGACGCCGATTAGATTGCAATCCACGAGGAGACTGCGTGGCAGGCTGACCACCTGTTACGCGAGTGCAGCAAGGAGCCAAGGTAAGTTGCTAGCTAGTATTAAACTTATCTTATAAAACATTTACATTTACGTCATTTAGCAGACGCTCTTATCCAGAGCGACTTACAAATTGGTGCATAAAAGACAATCAATCTTAACATAATCACTAGTTAACTACACATGGTTGATGATATTACTAGTTTAACTAGCTTGTCCTGCGTTGAATATAATCAATGCGGTGCCTGTTAATTTATCATCAAATCACAGCCTACTTCGTCAAATGGGGGATGATTTAACAAAAGCGCATTTGCGAAAAAAGCAACATCGCTGCACAAATGTACCTAACCATGAACATCAATGCCTTTTTGAAAATCAATACACAAGTATATCTTTTTTTTAAACCTGCATATTTAGTTAAAATACATTAATGTTAGCAGGCAATATTAACTAGGGAAATTGTGTCACTTCTCTTGCTTTCAGTGCAAGCAGAGTCAGGGTATATGCAGCAGTTTGGGCCACCTGTCTCATTGCAAACTGTGTGAAGACCATTTCTTCCTAACAAAGACCGTAATTAATTTGCCAGAATTTTACATAATTAGAAGAACTGGGACATTTTCAGCTTCCAGGAATTGTGTACATGGGGCCGTGCAGTATGCTGAAACATGAGGTGATGGTGGTGGATGAATGGCACGACAGTGGGCCTCAGGATCTTGTCACGGTATCTCTGTGCATTCAAATTACCATCGATAAAATATAATTGTGTTTGTTGTCTGTAGCTTATGTCTGCCAATACCATAACCCCACCACCACGGGGCACTCTGTTCACAACGTTGACATCCGCAAACCGCTGGAACAAACGACGCCATACACGTGGTCTGTGGTTGTGAGGCCGGTTGGACATACTGCCAAATTCTCTAAAACCACATTGGAGGTGGCTTTTGGTAGAGAAATGAACATTAAATGCTCTGGCAACAGCTCTGGTGGACATTCCTGCAGTCAGCATGCCAATTGCATGCTCCCTCAACTTGAGACATCTGTGGAATTGTGTTGTGACAAAACTGCACATTTTAAAGTGGCCTTTTATTGATCATGCTGTTTAATCAGCTTCTTGATATGCCACACCTGTCAGGTGGATGGATGATCTTGGCAAAGGAGAAATGCTCAACAGGAATGTAAACAAATTTGAGCGAAATAAGCTTTTTGTGTGTATGGAACATTTTGGGGATCTTACAACACATGTTGTTTTATATTTTTGTTCAGTGTAAATATGGCAGAAGTATTAACCTCAATCACGTCATATGCTTACGTCTATTTACCGTAATATGTGACCGCCATAGCCGCCCCGGACCTGTGATGACTACTGGAGTGAATTCAGACACTGCAAAAGCCTGTGGAACCGTTTCCATAACTACTATGCCCATGGCACATCCCCCTCCTGTGGGCAGTGGAAAGAAGACTACTACTCATGTAGAGAGTGGGAGAAGAACCCAGGCCCAGAGACCAAGGTACAGTTTAGCACTCAATCATCACTTCTGCTGCGAGGGGAAATGGCCTAATCAACATTGGAACAGCAATACTGTATTTACAGGGAAACTGCCATCAAGGTCCTACAGTTTGCTTCTGTACAGGATACTACATTTGTAATGTCTCAATTGTGAGAGATCAACCAACCAACTCGGGCTGTTCTCTCTCTTATCCTGTCCCTACTGCAGGAGTCTTTACAGCAGAGTGAGAGGAACCGGGAGGCGGAGCAGAAGAAGTTCACCCCTGTGTGGGACCTGAGACGAGATCCGCCCAGAGACTGGCACATGCCCCTGCACCAGGGAAAGTCCCCAGATTCCCAGTCCTAACCTTCCCCTGGGTCAATACTGCCATAGCCCTAAACATGGGCAAACCAAGGTCAATGTGGCATCTGAGATCTGTTTCACTACATAAACTTAACCAATTCTTCTAGCTTTAACTGTAGAGATTGCGGCTAGGGAGCCATGGTCCTGGGGTTATTCAGAGCAATCCATTGACATTACAGCTAGAATTTTAAAGTTCAAGTCATAATTGTTCATGGCAGAATGTATGTTCTACACAATGTATTTTATCTTTGTTCATGAACTTTGCTGAATATGCCCCTTGCAGAGGGTGTGAAGGATTTTGTCCCAGCTAATATGCTCTTAACCACCTGACTCTTATTGGTTCAGTTGAAACCATGTTTAGAAAGGTGTTTTAGTGCTAGGCTTAGTTGGGGAAAAGCCTGCTCTCCAGGAACAAAACCACTCTGGTGTAGATTTTTTTTCAGAGGTGTCCAATT
The DNA here is from genome assembly GCF_901001165.1 of Salmo trutta. Classification (NCBI taxonomy): domain Eukaryota; kingdom Metazoa; phylum Chordata; class Actinopteri; order Salmoniformes; family Salmonidae; genus Salmo; species Salmo trutta. Next base: position 13,964,458 of record NC_042983.1, on the reverse strand, counting down.
CTCTTCACTGGTATTAGGGCGGTGTTCTCTACTGCTAGAAAGTTCTACTCTAATCAAAAACACAATTATTGATAGTGACAGAGTGCTGTGCATTCTTTCCATACATTATACAAATGAAAATGTGTGTATACTGGGAAATAATATTTTTGGGAACAGCTAAAAGAGATACTGGATTGGGAAACGGGTAAGCGCACCATCCAGTATTCTGGCTTCCACCAGTGGTCGGACTGTTTTTGTCTAGTCATTGTGTGGAAAGAGACTCAACTCTACCTACTGCAATTGAGGCCAGTCTTTCTGTAACACCGTTACACAGGATCTTTGCCTTTATTATTTCACATGATACCTTATCTAGTGTTGCATACATAAAAATGCATTTCAAATAAAACAAATGTGAATCCTTTATTTCAACCCCCTGGTATGTTTTACTTACAGACTATTTAAACCTATGAATGTAACATTACAGCGCACACACACTACAGAATGTGAATCACTTCATGAGTGTGAATTGAAACTTGTGTATCCATGCTAGGGCAGTTGTCAATACGATGAATAGGTCATGGTCAGTAAGCGGTTAAATTACCCTTACTTTGAATGAGACACACCTGCTATTGGTGCCCGGGCCCTTGTTCTGAGCAAGCTTTAATCTTCTTTCATGAACATCCTCGTCAAATATTTAGTCTGTCCGTTCAAATCATGTAAAAACATGGATGTAACTACCATGTCAACACGTATTACGCCCACAATGTTAATATCCCCCACCCTCTCACTGGGTGTAAGCTTTGGTGATGTTGTATTAGCCCTCAGGTGCCTCATACTGGGCCTCGTGAAGCTGGATCCCTGGTGGTTGAAAGGAAAGAACAGGGGGTTTGGCCTCAGTGATGCCTTGTAGAGCTCCTCTCACTCCAGCCTCAGCTCCTCCAGAGCATCCCTCTTGGCCTCCACAGCCAGGCTTACTGCCTCCATCTCAACCCGGTGCTGGGTCTGCTCATTGAGGGGCAGGGTGGAAAGAAATTTAAAATGTGGCACAGGAACTGGGTATAACAAAATGTCTGCAAAGAAGGTACTGTAAATTGTCTGCTCACAGTTTTTTTGCTTCTAAATAAGGCTCTTTAACAGGGCTGTGGTGATAAAGCTTCGACAAACATTGGCTTACAAGATCACAAACCTGTTTGTAGCTGGACCACTCTTTCAGCAGTAGAGCCCGTCATTCACTCTCAAAGGGAAGCCGAGGAACACAGCGCACCCTAAAGGAAATGAACAAATAGAGTAGGGACCTGTTCAGGTGTACATTAGGACAGAGCAATGCATTTAGATTGCACAAATAGTTTGATTATACTAAACTCAGCAAAAAAAGAAACGTCCCTTTTTCAGGACCCTGTCTTTCAAAGATAATTCGTAAAAATACAAATAACTTCACAGATCTTCATTGTAAAGGGTTTAACACTGTTTCCCATGCTTGTTCAATTAACCATAAACAATTAATGAACATGCACCTGTGGAACGGTCGTTAAGACACTAACAGCAGACGGTAGGCAATTAAGGTCACAGTTATGAAAACTTATGACACTAAAGAGGCCTTTCTACTGACTCTGAAAAACACCAAAAGAAAGATGCCCAGGGTTCCTGCTCATCTGCGTGAACGTGCCTTAGGCATGCTGCAAGGAGGCATGAGGACTGCAGATGGGCCAGGGCAAAAAATTGCAATGTCTGTAGTGTGAGATGTCTGAGACAGTGCTACAGGGAGACAGGACAGACAGCTGATCGTCCTCACAGTGGCAGACCACATGTAACAACACCTGCACAGGATCGATACATCCGAACATCACACCTGTGAGACAGATACAGGATGGCAACAACAACTGCCCGAGTTACATCAGGAACGCACAATCCCTCCATCAGTGCTCAGACTGTCCGCAATAGGCTGAGAGAGGCTGGACTGAGGGCTTGTAGGCCTGCTGTAAGGCAGGTCCTCACCAGACATCACCGGCAACAACGTCGCCTATGGGCACAAACCCACCATCGCTGGACCAGACAGGACTGGCAAAAAGTTCTCTTCACTGACAAGTCGCAGTTTTGTCTCATCGGGTGATGGTCGGATTCACATTTATCGTCAAACGAATGAGCGTTACACCGAGGCCTGTACTCTGGAGCGGGATTGAGGTGGAGGGTCCGTCATGGTCTGGGGCGGTGTGTCAGCATCATCGGACTGAGCTTGTTGTCATTGCAGGCAATCTCAACTCTGTGTGTTACAGGGAAGACTTCCTCCTCCCTCATGTGGTACCCTTCCTGCAGGCTCATCCTGACATGACCCTCCAGCATGACAATGCCACCAGGCATTCTGCTCATTCTGTGTGTGATTTCCTGCGAAACAGGAATGTCAGTGTTCTGCCATGGCCAGCGAAGAGCCCGGATCTCAATCCCATTGAGCACGTCTGGGACCTGTTGGATTGGAAAGTGAGGGCTAGGGCCATTCCCCCCAGGAATGTCTGGAAACTTGCAGGTGCCTTGGTGGAAGAGTGGGGCAACATCTCACAGCAAGAACTGGCAAATCTGGTGCAGTCCATGAGAGGAGATGCACTGCAGTACTTAATGCAGCTGGTGGCCACACCAGATACTGACTGTTACTTTTGATTTAAACCCCCCCTTTGTTCAGGGACACATTATTCCATTTCTGTTAGTCACATGTCTGTGGAAGTTGTTCAGTTTATGTCTCAGTTGTTGAATCTTATGTTCATACAAATATTTACACATGTTAAGTTTGCTGAAAATAAACAGTTGACAGTGAAAGGACTTTTCTTTTTTTGCTGAGTTTATAAGTATGAGTCACTCAACAGAACAATTGGTTAAGCTCAGCATCACATATTGACAAAGTGTACTCATACTGAATTCAATCCATTAGCTGATTTAGTGCAGATGTATGATGTCAGTCTTTCTATGACTATTGCTAGACATCACTATGGTAAGCAGGGTTCAAACTAAGCCACTATTGACTTGGAGGTGAAGCAACAGTGAATATTCTACATTTATGGATGTGCCCAATAGTAGTAGTATCTCTGATGGTGGTGCCCTGATTTTTGTGCCCTGATGGAAATATCAACCACTCCATTAATTCAAGCTCTTAATGTGTGAGCCAGACCTGGCCTCAACCCCTGCCAAATGCATGGATATGAAGTCATCTAGGGGAATGAGCTCAGGAGGAACCATCTGCTCTTTACAAGGGTCCACTTTCTTCTTCTTTGGCTCTGCCCTGTAAGGGCACACATAGGCAGAATGAGTGAGAGTTGAGCCTGTAGCAAACAGAGTAGACGACTGAAACTAAAGTGGACCAGAGAACAAACCCTTTGTAGACAACAAGGGCCTTGTCTGACTTGACCATTCAATCCAATCAAAGAGCTGTTCATAACATAGTAAGTCAGAGGAAGGGGAGTACTAGTTAGCTAAATCTAGCCACTGTAACAGCACTGCAGTGAATAGATAACTTAACTAGCTAACTGGCTCAGGTTTTAGCATACAACTGGACGACAACTATGAGAAAATGAAATACAAAATGTAGCTACATGTAGAATAAAACATGTTCAACTGCTGTAACAACGTTCGCTTGCCTATACTAAACAACATTGCTAGCTATGCACACAGTGCATGTTACAACTCACCTTGGCACTGCAGTCTGTCGGGACAATACCCTACACAGGGTACGCGACACAGCCAGATATATGATTGCTATACTATATGACTCGTGTTTAAACACGTCAAATAAGTTATTACCGTGTATCAACAAACGTTATCATTGCTGCCCCCTTGTTTGAAAATCGAGAGAATGACGTACATTCATCTCGAGTTTCATATGGACAATTTCGATCCTATTGTTGTAACTTTGATCTGGTTACGTCAGAGATATAAAATTGGTAACATTAGAATAGACATAGCTACATCACCGAATAAATATTCTATCAGTAACCATTTAAAAAATGTCCTTCCAGTACCATCTGAACATGAAACGTTCGTTGTATCGAATGTTGTTGTCTCAATGATTAGTTACACATTATTTAGGTAAAAGGTCAAGATTTGCCAGGGTTTGGCAGAAAGCGCCCTTAAATTCACAGATTCACTGACCTTCGTGGACGTGAGGAGGAATCAATATTATGTCACTTATCAGAAGTAAGTTATATTTTGATATTTAGCATAAACCACGCACTCACCACGAAATGCATGCTTTTCTATGAACATGCTTTGCTTGCTCTGCAAAAAAAGGCAGCTATGCATACTGCGTGGCACACGTTAAGGTCTAAAATAATATCCAGGTGACTCCTGAAAATCGGTAAAGTTCTAGCGTTCATAGATTATCAAAACAATCAACTTTGAGCTTATTAATTTGTTCCTGTTTTTGGAGCTGTCACTATTCAATGAACGAATGACCGCTGTCAGTCTGTCTCTACGTGTAAACAAAGCTATTTAAGTGTTGTCTTGCCACATAGTTTAATTAACAACTGTCAGTTATGCCTCTATTGTTACATTTCTATCGCCTAGGTGAGTTGGAGATGAATGTAGGGTAAAGGTGACAGTGACATTTCTTAGTTACATGATAATTACAATGGCACTGCAGTGGAGATTTATGATAGGACTCTCAAGCAGTGAATCTAGGCAAGGCAGCACTTTTCAAGTCAAATATTTGTATTGCTTTAGATATTCACATAGATATTGTCATCAACAACTCTAAAGCTGCAGTAAAGCTGGATTAGTCACCTCACACCCAAACCCTGTTCTTTCTCTCCATCCAGGTGTGTTTATTGTGTCTGCTAAGCGGACCCCGTTTGGCACCTACGGTGGGGTTCTGAAAGACCACAGTGCAACAGACCTAGCAGAGCATGCCTCCAAGGCTGCGCTCGCCGCTGGGGGAGTGGCACCCGAGCTTGTCAACAGTGTCATCTTTGGAAACGTCATGCAGGTGTGCTTAAAACTCCAAAAAGCAAGCAGAAGCAAGGATAAACTCAAGGAAGGAAATGTTTGAGCTGACTATACCTCTCTCTCCCAATCTCCTTCCCTTCAGAGCTCCGCAGATGCTCCATACATCGCCCGTCACGTGGGCCTGAGGTGTGGGGTGCCCATCCCAGTGCCTGCTCTCACCGTAAACCGCCTGTGTGGGTCTGGCTTTCAGTCCATCATCAATGGAGCTCAGGTATAGTAGACATATAAACACTGAGACTCTACATAGTCTACACAAGGGGTGTCAAACTCATTTTGCTACAGGTGCTGCATTAGGTCTTCAACAATGTCCGGAGGGCTGCACTGAAAAAGGGTTTTATTTTCTTGCTGCCAAAATGTGCTAAACATAGTCCTCTATTGCTTTGGGAGTTTTCTATGCTCCCTGAGCTGGAGAGCCAAGAAACTTTGAATGTAGTTCCATTGACTGTGCACAGTGATAGTTAGTGATCTGGACAGTCAATAAACGGTAAGAATATAGGTCCATTATCATTTCTACAAAGTTTTGAGTTGTTTTTGTCATTTTAAGTATATTGAGGTCACCCCACCCCCATGTGTTTTTTGTTTTGTTTTTTTACTCAAACCACCATTTCATTGTTTGTAGATCAATTGTAGGTGCATTGTTTCTGCCGATGGCATAGGAACATTAGCAGCCTTGTACCATTTGTCCTCTTTAAGACCCTGTCTGTGTCTCTGTAGGAAATCTGTCTGAAGGACTCAGAGGTGGTATTGTGTGGAGGCTCAGAGAGCATGAGCCAGGCGCCGTATGCTGTCCGCAACGTCCGCTTCGGAACGAAGTTCGGACTCGACCTCAAGGTATTGAATTAATAAATGAGGAGAGATAAAATACCAAATGGGTATAGATTTTGTCACTTTTGACCATAAGGACCCTCTAACAGCTGCTCTGAACCAATGCCAAGGACTAAGCTAACGTGTTCTCTGTTTCCTTTGTCTCAGCTGGAGGACACTCTGTGGGCGGGGCTTACTGACCTGCACATTAAGATCCCCATGGGCATCACAGCAGAGAACCTGGCAGTGAAATACGAGATCAGCAGAGACGACTGTGACAAATACGCACACCAGACACAGCAGAGGTGGAAGGCAGGTCAGAAGTCAACCCTTACCCTAACTAAGCTCACATGTATACAATCCTTACCTAAGGCATGAAAACTCTGCCTTGATTAATCAGGGATTCCGGATTATCTGTCCTCAGAAATATTATGACAGTGAACTGCATATTACCATGACAATAAACGATTTTTCCAGATTTCCATCTGAATGCTGACCACATCACTGAGTTTGTCTGTGTGCTCTCTAAACCTTAGCCCACGAGGCGGGCCACTACACGGCAGAGATCGCGCCCATCGATGTGAAGGCTAAGAAGGGCAAGGTACCCATGACCCAGGACGAGCACCCTCGCCCCCAGACTACCCTGGAACAGATGTCTAGGCTACCTCCTGTCTTCAAGAAGGAAGGAACGGTCACTGCTGCCAATGCATCAGTGAGTACTAAATAAGGCTGATTCAATTCTGGACCCAAGCTCTTCCACCCAGTTCCTACCATCTTCTGCTAACAGAGTATCACATTCAATCTGACCCCAAGCACACCAGTTTAAAATGGAGTGCAGATCATTTTAGTTTGCTGGGTGTAAATCCTGTGCTAGTTTTGAATGTACTCTTCTTCATGTTCTGTTCCTATTCCACAGGGCGTGTCTGACGGAGCTGCTGCCGTGGTGATAGCCAGTGAGGAAGCTGTGAAAGAGCACAAGCTCACCCCATTGGCAAGAATAGTGGCATATCACGTCTCCGGATGTGACCCAAGCATTATGGGAATCGGTGGGTGACTGACAACAAATGGCTTATGTACTTGATGAAAACATATGACACATCCCAATATATAGGCCTTTCTAGCATGGCCATCAAGTGATTTCTGTTGGTAAGGTTCTGTCATTCTCCCCCATCAGGCCCAGTTCCAGCCATCACTGAAGCCCTGAAAAAAGCAGGTCTCACCCTCCAAGACATGGATCTGGTGGAGGTATACTCGTCTGATTTATGTTCATAAATAGGAACTGATGCAGAAAGTGGCAGATATTTGGTTGCTCTGTTTTGGTATACTCTGGGTCATGTAGCTTACCTGATATAATTGACTTCCTCCTTTTGTCTCCTCACTTGCTCTGTCTCTCCCTCTCTTTCTCCTGCTCTGTCTTCTCCTGTCCTTCTCTCTATCCCCTCTGCTGTCTCTCAGGTGAATGAGGCGTTTGCTGCTCAGTACCTTGCGGTTTCCAAGGTGTTGGGTCTGGACCCAGAGAAGAGTAATGCTGATGGGGGGGCCATTGCCATCGGTCACCCCCTGGGAGCCTCAGGAGCACGCATCACTGCGCACCTGGTCCACAAGCTCAGGTAACCCCACCACACCAGTAGTCTTCTTACTACTCTGGATCACTTCTTATTACTCTGTAAATATGTAGACAAATATTGTCAAATAAAATCGAACAATTCATTGTTGTCTCATGTGAAGTAACAGGCAAATGTTTTAACTAGGAAAAAATAAGACGCAATTCATGTTATGTCACAGAGAAGGGATTTAATGATTAATTTGTGTTTTTCTTTCTCTCAGGTGGATTGGGGGAAAGTATGCTGTGGGATCAGCCTGCATCGGTGGTGGACAGGGCATCGCCATCATCATAGAGAACACTCACTGAGGAAGAGACCAAACCATCCCCACTCAAAAGTGTACTTTCAATACCATCCACACTCGAAATACACCACACCCTACATACCCAATAGAGTACATGCCATATACACACTCAAATGCGACTTCAGATTTTTGTCCAATGTAGAGTTTAAACACTGGATTGCATCAACTTGAAATGTAAGAATATCAACCCCCCAAGATTTTTGTATGTTTGATGCAGACTTGAAACATCCCAAGACTCTACCACCTACACTCGAAGAAATACACAAGATCTCGTCAATTACTCCAGAAAATGATTGCTGTTTACCTAAACACAGAAACAAGGGTGTTTTGTGTATTTAGTAACCCAAATGTCTGTAATAAACTCCCTCCTTGTATACTTCATATTCCTTTTACCTTTTCTAAATGTTTATGTATGGAAACCATACTGTCTGTATCTGCTTAAAGAGGCCTTGTGAATCTGAAGGGCTAAATCTGTTTTTTTGTAAGGGACTGTCTTTGTGTTTGCCTTGATAACAGTGCTAGCTCATTGGACATACTATTTACCTCTCGCTGAAGCATATTAACAATTGAGATGAGAAGTGTGGTTTGAGTTGGGGTGAAGTTGCTTTCTGTGGAAGGAGAGAAGCATCTCTGGCTCTTCCTTACAGCCTCTCTCTTGCCTTGTGTTTTAATATGAATTATCACTCCGCAGGGATCACCATTGCCCTAGATATGTACTTGTGCTAACAAGGTTGCATTTAAGATGTGTTAGATTTTTCAAAATAAAAAATGATCAATACATTTGTGTGGGATTGTTGTTCACATTCTTTACAGAATATTATTTACTAGGTCTATTGCAATAATACTCCCATTTTGGGATGTCATAATTCCTGGAGAAGTATTTTTCTCAGGAACCACATCAGTATAGCAATGTAGGTGACCTTGAATGCCACTGTAATCTGGGTCCTGGAAACTGACCCTTTGAGAAAAACTGATATGAGTCTACAGATTGGTATGGATACATACAGTATATTTTCAAAGGCAGCTCATTATTTTATCATGAGTGCTAAGAGGTAACATAAAATGTAGATTTGTCTATAAATTACAAATATGACTCAGTCATGAATCATTATTTTATCATACAAATACAGCATTTATGTGTTTTAATTAAGCAATAAGGCTCAAGGAGGTGTGGTATATGGCCATATACCATGGCTAAGGGCTGTTCTTAAGCAAGCACGACGCAAGGCGGAGTGCCTGGATACAGCCCTTAGCCGTGGTATATTAGCCATATATCACAAACCCTCGAGGTGCCTTATTGCTATTATAAACTGGTTACCAACATAAATAGAGCAGTAAAAATAAATGTTTTGTCATACTCGGAATCCCTGAATGCTGATTGGCTGATATCAGACCGTATACCACGGGTATGACAAAACGTGTATTTGTAATGCTCTAATTAAGTTGGTAACCAGTTTATAATAGCAATAAGGCACCTCGGAGGTTTGTGGTATATGCCCAATATACCACGGCTAAGGGCTGTATCCAGGCACTCGGGCTTTGCGTCGTACATAAGAACAGCCCTTAGCCGTGGTATATTGGCCATATACCACACCCCCTCGTGCCTTATTGCTTAAATATTTACTGATGACAAATTGTTGTACTTTATTGATTATCTGAACTGCAAGCCCACAAAAAAATTGCGTAATTTTTGCATCCTTACGTCGACGTGACATACAACGTAGATATATACGTAACTTCCCCGGATGTCGGTCTTTTTTTCATAGCAAAGGTAAGAATGGTTTCTCCCCACCCAACTGCATAAATAAAATCGGTGTTCATCTGTGTAAAATGGACTAAGTAACAATTCCCCATTCGCATGGGAATGTTATTTGTATCCTAAACAGTTAATATGTATGACAATTGTTGTGTTTTGTGTGGTGACTTGTGAATAAATTGCTCTATGTTTCGGAAATGTAGGCCCACGGCTACATGCTAGCGCAACGCGTTGTACCTCTTGAGCATACACGTTTGACCAATATTACGTTTATGTACCCTGATTTATACGTTAGTGGCTTGTCAGTGGATATGACTTATCTATGTGTAATGGCATATTATAGAGAATTGCCTAAATAGTCCAAAGGTTAGCCAGCTAGGTTGCTAGATGTAGCTACCAGCTATGGTATAACGTTGACGTTGTCATGCGTGCGTGTACACTCCAGGTTTGAGGTGTTTTGGCGAACTTTGGCATATTGACAAGTCTGTCGTGCCTAACTAGGTAACTGGCTGTTAAAATGTCAGAGTTTTACCTGCACGCGGGCATGTATTTGTTTCTCTTACGTTAGCAAGTCGCAGATGTGTTCTATCGAAATGTTAATGGCAAACTAACTACTAAACAATGGCTAAAACGCCACCACCCAGTATGGGGCCTGCTGGTTATATTGTATTGGAATATGACAAACTAATATTTTGGTTACCTGTTATTGAATATCTGGAGCCACAAAAGTGCCTAACTTAGTTTGCTAGCTCTCCTAACCTATGACCTGCAGCCTCTGAGCATCATACCATCAAAGGATCTAGCTAGCCAGCATGATCAGTTCATGATTCACCAGTATGTATCCAGTAATTCTATAGTATTGTATCCATGTGTTTAACCCATTCGGGCCCCCTGGTCTGTCCCCAGATGGCAGAGGGAGACAAGAAGAAGGTGGCCAAGAAGGCTCATTGCAGCCGGAACCCTGTCCTGGCCAGGGGCATCGGTCGCTACTCCCGCACTGCCATGTATGCCCGCAGGGCCATGTACAAGAGGAAGACCAAGACCACTGAGACCAAGGTGAGAGAAGCGAGGCACGCAGTCTGGGGAAAGCTGTCCCCTTGGTTCTCTACATTGGACCTGTTAGACTTCAAGTTTGTATGTGTAGTGTACTGAAGTGTCTTGCTTGTTTCAGATTGAGAAGAAGATGAAGGTCAAGACTCCATCCACAATCACCAAGACTGTTGGCGGAGACAAGAATGGAGGCACTCGTGTTGTCAAGATGCGCAAGATGGTGAGTCATTGGCTCAAACAGTTTCCTTAATTGTAGTTGGTGTCATGTTGCTTTTGGATCGATGCAATTGTCAGTGAGTTTTGCAGCTCACAATCATTCAGCAGAATAACTTTTCACCATTTCAATATACTGCAGTAAGGTCTGATTGCAAGACATGGCTGGTGGTGTTAAATGGTTCTACACCTGTGAAGTAGTTTGATCCCCTGACTCTGTGCCCCCCAGCCCCGTTACTACCCCACAGAGGATGTGCCCCGTAAGCTGAAGAACCATGGTAAGAAGCCTTTCAGCCAGCACAAGAGGAACCTGCGTGCCACCATCACCCCAGGAACCGTGCTTGTACTACTCACTGGGCGCCACCGTGGAAAGGTGAGATCAAACAGACTCGTGCGTGCAGACGCACACACCACCTCTGAAACAAACTCATGCACCACCCCTGGAAGAGTCCTTGTCCTGCTCACTGGACACCAGTGCAGGAAGGTGAACACTCGCATGGCTACACATGACACTGCCATCACTCATAAATATACATTGCTTTCGCATGCTCAAGCTACTCACAGTAGCATTATTTAGCGACCTATTATATTGCTGAGATGGCGTGCTGTGCACACTATTCTAAACACCCGTGTTGCACTGCTACCCTCCTTAGAACTGTCCTTTGCTCTACATGCGATAAGCTGCACGATACTCCCACACTACCAAATCAGTTTCCTTTTTTCCCACACTAAAAAACACACGTTCAAGCCTCACACAGGCATATTACAGTAGTGCCCACACACAGGACTGCGCCCACACACTGAATGCACGTAGCAGGGCCTGCTGCTATGGTTTCAGCTTTAAGTGCTGCTCAATTGGCAGAGGACACTCACAGCGTTGTATTGGAAGCACATAAATGTGTGAAGTGGAGAATTTTGAGTTGATAAACAATATCTGAACAGATTTGTTAGATTTATGTATGCGTTTCCCAATACATTTTAAATAGTCAGTGGTCTAGTACAATTTTATTATACTAGTGTTATGGATATTTCTCTTACTGTAACAAGTAGATTGATCAGCTCTACATTCTAATGGAAGGCCGGCTTGTTTGGTTTTGGCTATGGCACTATTACCATTGGTTTTTCAAAGTCTTCATAGTTTTTCAGAACCAGGATTGGTTATCACTTCAGTAGCATGTATGTGTGGTAGATGTTGCCCTGTGCAATGCAGTAACTGACTCTTTTCTCCCCTCAGCGTGTTGTGTTCCTGAAGCAGCTCTCCAGTGGTCTCCTGCTTATAACTGGTAAGAACAACCAGTGCTTTGAAACATTCCTATTAATCAGTGAATTGGCTGAACAAGTGTTGCATAGAGTAGTTCTGGTCGGAATGTCCAGTGAGATTTTATAGCTCACAATCACGTCTGTGCAGCTGCAGTACCCCATCAGGTAGCCTTATCTTGATGTGATGTTTGGAAAAGTATGCTGTTCTTGCATTTTCAGTTGTAACTCAATCACCCTCTTGCTTTCTCCATCCTCTAGGTCCCCTGGCCCTGAACCGTGTTCCCCTGCGCCGGGCACACCAGAAGTTTGTCATTGCCACAGCAACCAAGGTCGACATCTCTGGCATGAAGATCCCCAAGACTCTGTCAGATGCCTACTTCAAGAAGAAGAGGCTGAGGAGACCCCGCCACCAGGAAGGAGAGATCTTTGACACAGAGAAAGAGGTCAACTTCACACTACTAGATATATCAAATCAAATGTATTTATATAGCCCTTACATCAGCTGATATATCAAAGTGCTGTATAGAAACCCAGCCTAAAACCCCAAACAGCAAGCAATGCAGGTGTATAAGCACAGTGGCTAGGAAAAACTCCCTAGGAAGAAACCTAGAGAGGAACCAGGTTATGAGGGGTGGCCAGTCCTCTTCTGGCTGTGCCGGGTGGAGATGTTCAAATGTTCAGAAATGACCAGCATGGTCAAATAATAGTAATCACAGTGAAAAGGTCAGGGTTCCATAGCCGCAGGCAGAACAGTTGAAACTGGAGCAGCAGCACGGCCAGGTGGACTGGGGACAACAAGGAGTCATCATGCCAGGTAGTCCTGGGGCATGGTCTTAGGGCTCAGATCCTCCGAGAGAGAGCATACTTAAATTCACATAGGACACCGGATAAGACAGGAGAAGTACTCCAGATATGACTGACCCTAGCCCCCCGACACATAAACTACTGTATATACACAAGCTATACACACTTCCAAACCCTCCTGGGATTTAGACTAGTGGGGGGGGGGGGGGGGAGTAATGGTTACTGTTGAGTGCTGTTATTGGACAAGTAACAAAAACCATGGTGCATTAATCCTACATTCCTTAGAATGTTATTTGGAGAATGCAGTCATTAACCACATTTCCATCCACTAGTAAAGTCATACCGTATATTTAAAAAAGGAATCATACAAAATCAGGACCGCTGTGATAGGAAACAGGAAGTGTCGGCACAATTTTATAAATGCCAACGTTTGTTCGACATGGTGGGATGATTTTGACGGTAAAATGATGCGAGCAATGGCACAAATATTTATGTATGTCGAAGTAAACTGAGTCACGCGATGACATGGTGTGTGGTCCTCCCACTACGACTCGGTTAGGTTACAGACAAATGTCGAGGGTCCTATTCTGGTGACATGATCGATGCTTGACAGCCGTCTGACAAAAATATTCTCGCTCTTATCCATAATAATCTCGTGTTGTAGACTAACCTACCTGTATCTGTCTGCAAGCTGTTGGCTAGAGCGCACGTGCCAAGACCGGAGTAGGCACATTTGCTATTTAATGCAAGCAATTGTTTGGTAGAGTTGAAAATGCGATGGAAGCACATTGAACATTACATTTTTATTCGATACAGGAAAACTGAAGTGGAAAAGTACATTTTGTGTACACTGTCATCACGCACTGATTTTTATCCTCCGCAATTCACTTTGGTGGAAAGACCACTAGTGGGAAAATGTGCATAATTTATGCAGATTTTTGAATATTCACATTAATCTGTCCCAATTGGTTGGAAATCTAGCTAATGTTTATCCTAACTGCTCAAATCTTTCGATTGGGAGTGGGTCTTTTGCTTAATATATGGTGAATAACGGTTCTTCCCTCTTTGGTTGTGGCTAGAAAAGGCTTGTGACATCCCAGTTAAAAGCATATCTGAAACTCTTACCTCTCCCCCCCTTCTACAGAAGTACCAGTTGACAGTGCAGAGGAAGGAGGACCAGAAGGCTGTGGACTCTCAGCTTCTACCCCTCATTAAGAAGGTTCCCCAGCTGAAGGGCTACCTGCGATCCTCTTTCTGCCTCTCCAATGGGGTCTACCCTCACAAACTGGTTTTCTAAATGTGTTGTAATAAAGAGTACCACCACAGTCCTATCTCACCTTGTGATTGTGTGTAAATGGGCTGATTTGTTGAGTTTAAAATACACAAAGCATTTGGGGACATCGTAGTTTAGTAGCTCCCCTGTAACTCAAACTGTTAATGGTATTTAATTGCAGGCTGGGCTGTCAAAGGCATTCAGGACACAGGTGTTTGGTTGCTGCTATTGTATCAACAAATCAGTTTCCTATTGGCTCACATCCACCCCTACACTTACAGAATGAGTCTGTCTTCACTGACATTTAAGCTTTAAGCCATTTGGCTTGTATTTACGATGGAACAGTTTGGTAGGTTGTGCTAGATGAGTCATACGATGTTAAGGACAGTTGCATGAAAATGCTCAGCATGCAGCTGCTTTGACCATCTGTAGAAAGGGTGACAATTTTTAGCATCGGCCAGACCATAGAATTACGATCCCTGGACCAGGTTTTTTTTTCTTCAAATAAAGGGGTCACTTTACTCTGGAAAACAGATGTACACAACCAGTCACTTGGCTGCATTGCCTACCCACAAGCAGTGGTCTTAAGTACTTGTTTTTTGGGGGTCTGTGTACTTTACATGTTTGCCTATTTTTACTCCACGTACTTTTGGGTGTCAGGGAAAATGTGTTCCATTGACAAATTCACACTTAATATCCCTGGTCATCCCAACTGCTTCTGATCTGGCGGACTCACGAGTGGTGTGCCCTTGGCTATCAGTCTTATGGTGCGGTCTGGTTTGCTTAATATAAAGGAACTTAACTGCAATTCCATCCAGTATATTTTAAACCAAGTACTTTTACTGTAGTATTTTACTGTTGAGTCATTTTCTATTAAGGTATCTTTACTTTTACTCAAGTATGACAGCTGGGTACATTTCACCACTGCCCACAAGTCCTGTGTGCTGTTCTAGCTATAATTGACTCATGCCATCTAAAGTTGTGGCAATGTATGAATTATTTTATGGACGATTATCACCTTTTCAGTGTGACCAATATTTACCTGGGCTAATGTAATTAATATTCAAGTGGGATCAGAATATATTTAAATCCTGGTCCCACACATTGTAGTTTCTGGTTATCAGGAGAAACCTGTTCCCCTCCTTACAATCAGTGCTGTCATTCAATACATTTGGATGATGGACCTCAAGATGCTTCATAGTAAGTGAACACAAGTAGCTAAAATAAACTACAACGGGTAAACCCAGAAAGCCAAATGATATCGCTTTTATTTAAAATCAAATTAGTGACAATCTACTGCAATAGAAAACATAAATACAAGTGTTTCATTTCTCTCACATGGCCAGGTATTTTCTTTAAACAAACAAAATGGTAGAAAGCAGCACAGAAAGGCGGTTCCCGTTGACCAGGAATGATAGAGCCTTTCTGTCGAGTCAGTCAATATTTAATGGTCAGTTGATGTTAAAGGGGCCGGGGCGGCTGGCTCCTCAGCCAGACTTGAAGAGCAGGATGGCCACCTGGCCCAAGTAGAAGTAGATGAAATGCTTGGTCTCATGGGTCACGTAGCTGCCAAAGTTCCTCCCTACAATGCAATGCCAGGTGGGGTTGTACTTCTTGTCAAACTCCTGGGAGGGGCGGAGACAGGAATGCATGATTAACAGGGATCAACAAGACAGCAGTGTTAATTTTTTACAATCCAGTGACCCTGCACCACTAGTAAATGTCATACAATTTGACTTAGAGTTATAGTTAACCAGTAAATCAGGTAGCTAACATCATTCTAAAAAGGTCGGACTACTTGAACTCAATGTTATACCAAAGCCTGGGGATAACATCCCTTTCCCCATGTATGCAATTCAACAGATCGTTTGAGCATCGAACGATATTTTAGACAATCGTAAAATATGGATAGCCACAGAATGAATCAATCCCCCCAGAGAGTAACTTTTGGCAAGAGTCACACTGCTCTGTATGGGGAATAGGCAGGGAGTCATTCAGCCACAGACCATGATAGTTATTGAATAGGTAAGTCTCGGGTGGGTACCTTCTTGATGTATGCGGCGATGTCTTTCTCGATGTTGTACTTCTCCAGAGCCTGCGTGGCGCACTCCACTGCATCCTGCTGCATCTCCTCTGACATGTCGGCATTTTTTATGACTGCTTTTCTGTCAGACATGGTTGCCCTAGGAAACCAAAACATCACAGTATTAACCAACAGCACGGAATGATAGGGTTCAACCTGGGCTCACCCAGTATTTTAAACGCTACTCACTAAACACTTCTAGAAAGAACTTGGTGTGTTAAGACTCAACATCCACTAGCTAACATCTTCAGATCAGAGCTTAACACACCAAGCAGTAGCCAGAATAGATTCCGAACCCTACGCTTGCTTACTGGGGCCAGCAAGACACCGCAGAGCAGGATATGGCTTGGAAAACATACCTCAACCCAGGGGTGAGAAATGAGGTATACTCCGAATTGTCCTTTTATCCCAACTGTTACACAGAAGATAAAACGACTGCTAGAGTAGCATTCATTCAATCTTCTCGGTGTAACAGTGAATTGGACAAGTCGGGAGTACAACGCATTTCGCATCCCTGGATTGAGGTACATTTCCCGAGCCATGTCTTGAGCCAGCTCCACGGTGTCTTAATCTAAACATGCAGCCTGTCCGAACCTAGCACAGCTGTAAGCAAGCGTAGGGTCGGAATCCATTCTGGCTAACCAACCGTGGCTTACTACTGTGCAAATACCAGTTAAATAATGACTGGCACATGGCATGGCAACCGCGCTTTGTGTAGTTTCTATGGATACACTTCTAATAGAGTGGTGAGGAGGAAGGGGAGCTCCAGACCCTTAGTGTCCGGAAGTAATTTAGCCATTCATTGTAGTAAATGCGATCTGTATAGTTTATCTATTTTGTCGAGATCTCATGTCAATTAACTCTTGACATTTCTGGATTACTCATTAATAAATGGTCATATTTAAATCAACAAATACAATATTAAGTTCAGTCATGACTATTCAACAAAACAATACATAATTGTAAGGTTTCTTTCCAGGTAATTTCTTAATTACATGATCGTATATCTACCAAAGGAGTTTTGAAGTTGAGGGTGCAGTATTTATGAAGTTTGACAATGAGGATGAAAACTAGCATAGTTCAGCAAGCCAGCTAGTTTAGCCAGGGAAAACGAGCTCAGGCGTAGTGCACATGTGAGCAGTAGGCTAATCAGGAGCTGGTGGCAAAACGTTTGATTAAACAATTCAGAGTCTAAAACCAATAAATCAGATGACACACACGTATATATTATATATACACATAAACACAGTATATGGACACCCCTTCAAATTAGTGGATTCATCCATTTCAGCCACACCCGTTGCTGACAGGTGTATAAAATTGAGCACACAGCCATGCAATCTCCATAGAAAAATATTGGCAGTAGAATGGCCTTACTGAAGCGCTCAGTGACTTTCACCATGGCATTGTCATTGGATGCCACCTTTTCAGCAAGTCAGTTGGTCAAATTTCTGCACCATTAGAGCTGCCCCAGTCAACTGTAGTGCTGTTATTGTGACGTGGAAACATCTAGGAGCAACAACGGCTCAGCCACAAAGTGGCAGGCCACACAAGCCCACAGAACAGGACCGCAGAGTGCTGAAGCGCCTAAAAATAGCATGTCCTCGGTTGCAACACTCACTACCGAGTTCAAACTTGTCTCTGGAAGCAACATCAGCAAAATAACAGTTCCTCGGGAGCTTCACGAAATGGGTTTCCATGGCCGAGCAGCCACACACAAGCTTAAGATCACCACGCGCAATGCCAAGCGTCGGCTGAAGTGGTGGAAACGCATTCTCTGGAGTGATTAATCACGCTTCACTATCTGGGTTTGGCACATGCCAGGAGAACCCTACCTGCCCCAATGCATAGTGCCTACTGTAAAGTTTGGTGGAGGAGCAATAATGTTCTAGGGCTTTTTCATGGTTCGGGCTAGGCTCCTTAGTTCCAGTGAAGGGAAATCTTATTGCTTCAGCATACAATTACATTCTAAACTATTCTGTGTATCCAATTTTGTGGCAACAGTTTGAGGAAGGGCCTTTCCTGTTTCAGCATGACAATGTCCCCGATCACAAAGCGTGGCCCATACAGAAATGGTTTGTCAAGATCGGTGTGGAAGAACTTGACCGGCCTGCACAGAGCCCTGACCTCAACCCCATCAAACACCTTTGGGATGAATTGGAACGCCGACTGCGTGCCAGGCCTAAATCACCCAACATCAGTGGCAGACCTTTCTAACGCTCGTGCCTGAATGGAAGCAAGTCCCTGCAGCAATGTTCCAACATCTAGTGGAAAGCCTTCCCAAAAGAGTGGAGGCTGTTAAAGCAGCAAAAGGGGACCAAATCCATATTAATGCCCATGATTTTGGAATGAGATGATAGACAAGCAGGTGTCCACATACTTTTGGTCATGAAGTGTATTTAAGGAGAGCAAACCTATATACAATCTCGAAATCAGCTGTTACTCTCAAATCTTAAAACGATGTTTGAGTGTACCCTGAATACAGAAGATTTATGGTGAAATCGCGTCCGGACACGGTAGACTCCTCCATTTTTGTTATTTCGAACAAAACAAAAACCATAACTCACCATTTTCCCCAAATTAGTAAAGTAAAAATTTGCATAATAACTTACACTTTGCAAGCTGCAAACAGCAATGTTTTCCTTTAAATTCGTAAGACAGGTGCTACATAAAATTAGGAATTACAATACTAGAAATGGGCTTTAACCTTATGATGGTCTAAAAGTCAGCCATTTTGGTCAGAGAGTTGCTAACTGGTTGCACATGGCAGGTGTATATGTACATGCAGTTAGCAAGTTGGACAATTTTGAGATTCCGAGATTCAACTAGCATGTGAAAGCAGCATTGGACAAGTTGTAAAATAATGCAACAAGTACTGATGTATCATAATAAAACACACACCTTTCGAAGAAAACAAACGTATCCATTTATGGTCTGTTGATATAGATACACACAAAGTGTAGATATAAAACCTGCATGATTTTTCTATTAACTTAAAATGTGTCAACCTAAAATATTGTATTACACAATTTATGATATCGCATGCTTTAGTTTTATTTTCCAGCATAAGTAAAAGCAGGAGGATTATGCCTCTGCCATTCATTCCAATTAGACTGGTTTTGATTTCTCCCTGACCAATATGGCTGCCATTTTTCACCACATTCTGGAACTTTTTGGGTTTCACAAAGCCCCTCTAGTAATTGAATAGGATCTCCATGGGTGCCACCTTGCAAACAAGTCATTAATGATATTATGTTAGATGTCGTAATGTAACTTGATATCGGGCTGGCAATCTAACATGAACTAGCTAGCTGCCGTTAGTAGGCTAGCTTGTAAAAGATTCATTAATGACGCCTGTTGTGTGCCACTCAGACGCAAATAGCTAGCGGGTTCAACTGTACTTATCAACTCAGATCGCAAATTATTCTTAGACCACCTACACTAATTAAAAAAATTAAGGAGAGCTCATAATAGCCTAGCAATTTGTTTTACCTTATTATCCAACGCCGGTTGTCTCCGCTATATGGACGCTTGATTTCACAGCTACAACTCCCGCTAAGTGGTGGACAAAAAGTAATGTGGGTGTGTAACTGACAGAAGACACGATCGCACATATCTCTTATTGGCTAACCGTTATGCATACGGTGTAGTTATTGGTCAATCTCTCGCAGCTTTCGCTGGTATTTCTTGCTGCATTTTATTTCAGCCCATCATGCTTTGCGGTTCACACGTCGTTGGTTTCCGTGGCAACAGCTGTGTAATTGTAAACAATATTAGCAAAGACAGTACTATTAGGCTTCTGCTAATGCTTAGCAGTACACAGACTCAAAGGCATGTAGCTAGCTATTTTTTTTTATTTTTTATTACTCATAATATGGATTTATTACACACAAACCGGAATATACGTTTTGTACGTCCATTGTGGCTGGTCTGAAAAAGTGTGCCCAGTCTATCGAAATAAATTATATGTTTATGCACAGACAGACCCAGGTACCTATTTAGTAAATTGCCCATCTCCCTTACTCAAAAATACTTAATTTACTCTGAAAGGGTGATCTTTAATGAGCCTTCGAGAAGAAAATATACATTTTCTGTAAATGTCTTTATTTCACTCACCCATCATTATAAACAATGGAACACATTACTTAAATACATCTAAGTATCTATACCTATAGTGACAAGACCATAACATATACAACACATGCACCATTCTCTTGATTTCTAACATGGGTTACTAAAAACCTGACTAGTTTGCTGTTAGCTAGCAGTATCAATAACACCTTTCTCAATAATCTTCTGTTGGGGGGGATTCCATAAGGGTAGTTACTTTACCTCTCCATGTCCAACTTTACTCAGGATAACAGTACAAAAGTTAGGCCATCTTGACATGTTTATGGGCACCATTTATTCCCTAGAAATCATGAGGATAGAGCTCAATTACAAACCGGGTTACATTTCCACCCATATAAATTAATAAAAAAAATCTAGATAGGGAAAATGGACTCCAACTGCTCACGGGTACATCTGGTTCTAAAAAGACAGAACTATATGTAACATAATATCCATTAATCACTCCGTGTTTTCATCTTGGAAGTAACGTCATCTCAAAAGCATGATACATGGTCTCCCAGACATAATACATATAAAACTTGACAGTGAGTGAAGGAAACAACAATGTACAAAGATGCTGCAGGAGTGACTAGTCAGGCATACTAAAAGATCTGGTATTGTCCTAACAGTAGTCCTATGCTTTAGCCTGGTGGCCAGTCTGTTTCTGCAGTCAAGGTGACATTGTTGCCTAGCTAGCCAAACAAGACCGTGACAAAGCAGTAACAGACTGCGTTGCTGTTCGATACACAAGTTATTATTTTAGCACAATAAAAATATATTTGGATGATTCTGCTGAGTGACAGTAATGTAAACAAATAATTCTGTCTTGGCATTGTCAGAGTAGAAATCTCTGGTGATGTCGTCAAAAAAAGCAGATCACGCATATCACAAGTGTTAGAGTGTTTGCAAGTATATTTTGAGTATACACGTTCTGTCAATCTGTGGGAGAAACCTCAGAACAACTTAAAAAAGACCAACAAGGTTGTGCTATTTTTCCCTCCTGGGAAAACAGACACCAAAATAAAAAGAAACCCTAAGACACAGATAAACACAAACATACACTATTTTCAGCCTTGTTGGCAGTTAAATCATGTGAGGATAAAAAGTGTCTCATCCCTTCTTTCATTCGCTGCGTTCTTTGGGCTCTCTGTATTTCCATTGGATGTAGTCAAAGATATCCTTCTCACTGTCCACCATCAGAGGTTCCCCAGCCATACCTACAACCACAGAAACACAGACATGAACTAACCTTGCTGTTTAAACTGACTTTACACAGTTGGCTAATCCAACTGTGACGGAGAGATGGAAACGTTGCTGAATTTCAGTAAATAAGATACAGGTGCCTTTAAAAAAAAAAAATCGACCTCCAGACACTTTGATCTGAAGGATTCATTGCATGCCTTCCAAAAGTATTCACTGGCCTACACACAATACCCCATAATGTCAAAGTGGAATTATGTTTTTAGAATATTTTCCAAATTAAATAAAAATGAAAAGCTGAAATGTCTTGAGTCAATAAGTATTCAACCCCTTTGTTATGGCAAGCCTAAATAAGTTCAGGAGTAAAAATGTGCTTAACAAGTCACTACTACACGCTGCGTGCAATAGTGTTTAACATGATTTTTGAATGACTACCTCATCTCTGTACCCCACACATACAAATATCTGGAAGGTCGCTCAGTCGAGCAGTACATTTCAAACACTGATTCAACCACAAAGACCAGGGAGGTTTACAATGCCTGGCAAAGAAGGGCACCTATTGGTAGATGGGTAAAAAAAAAAAAAAGCAGACATTGAATATCCCTTTGAGCATGGTGAAGTTATTAATGACACTTTGGATGGTGTATCAATACACCCAGTCACTACAAAGACACAGGCGACCTTCCTAAGTAAGTTGCCGGAGAGGAAGGAGACTGCTCAGGGATTTCACCATGAGGCCAATGGTGATTTTAAAACAGTTAAGAGTTAAATGGCTGTGATAAGAAAAAACTGAGGATGGATCAACAACATAGTAGTCACTCCACAAAAAAGGCCTGTACATAATACAGATATTCCAAAACATGCATCCAGTTTGCAGAAAGACACAAAAAAAAGTCTACAATAAGACACTAAAAAACTGCAAAAAATGTGTCTAAGAAATGAACGCTTTGTATTCGGAACCAAGTTAGTTATGTTTGGAGCAAATCCAACACATCACGGAGTACACCACTTCATATGGTCAAGCATGGTGGTGCTTGCATCATGTTATTGGTATGCTTTTCATCATTTCCAACAGACACTGGGAGACAAATTCACCTTTCAGCAGGGAATAACCTAAAACACAAGGCCAAATATATACTGGAGTTGCTAACCAAGATGACATTGAATGTTCCTGAGTGGCCTAGTTAAAGTTGACAATAAAAAATAAAAAATTGACTTGAAAATCTTTGGCAAGACTTGAAAATGGCTGTCTAGCAATGATCAACAACCAAGTTGACAGAGCTTTAAGAATTAAAAAAAAAATAATAATGTGCAAATATCGTACAATCCAGGTGTGTAAAGCTCATGGAGACTTACCCAGAAAGACTCACAGCTGTAATCGCTGCCAAAGATGGTTCTAACATGTATTGACTCAGGGGTGTGAGTACTTACGTAAATTAGATATTTATGCATTTCATTCTGTATTCACCGAGGTCCATAGGGCCGCACAATTGTTTTTAAAGATTTCCTCGCCGTCAAAATGTGTAAATATTTTCCCCCAAAATGATTTTGATTATATATAGATTACATGTTTTTACTAAAAACGTGAGTCACATTGAATCGGCTCGCGGGCCCGTATATTTGACACCCTGGTCTAGGAATAGGGGCAAGGGGTTGGTTTTGGACTGCTGATATTTCAGCGTGACTCACCAGTGACCCCCACTGGACGGATGGTGTACTCGTTGAGGGTGAAGCCTTTCTCCAGAGCGTGAGTTCTCATGTTCTTATTGAAGATGTCACTGCCAGTGAAATACAGCACACCACAGTAATACTGGTCCTTAGGAATTAACCTGCAGTGAGATAAGGGAAATTGTATTTCTGTTATAGCAAGGTAAAGGAAAAGATAATCAAATGTCATTGAAAGAGCTCTATCTGACCATCCTCCAGGCAACAGAGTCAAGAACCACGTGATTAGGTGCGTTTGTGGAGGGTAACTAGCTACCCACCTGATATCAATGCGTCTGTGAAGATATTCCTCCTCACCTTCATCATTCTGCTGCAGCTGGCAGACTCCCTAGAGACATATATCAATGACCATGTGGTAGAGGGGTAGGACACTTTTATTTATAGCTAAATAAAGACTGAATAGATAAACTATCTGACTGATGAAACTAATTCTGCTGACAGACCTCCTAGAGAGAGAGCAACAATCACATAAATAACCAGTGAGCCATCTGCTTGAACTGTTGCTTCAGATTTAGTAAAGTACAGACCCTCCCTGCACAAAATACAGACCCTCCCTGCACAAAATACATCACCAATGACAACATAAAACATCTTAGTTACTAGACAGATTAAGCAACATTCCTTGCAGCTTGCTAGCCACAAAAAGTCCTCACCATGTATTTGGTGTCTCCTTTGGACAGTGTGTCTGTAATGAACCCAATGGATTCAAAATGCTCCACCACGGCATGGAGAAGTTTGGGCTGAAAGAGGAAGAGCAAAGAATTATGTTATGAGCATATGCGAGTCATCTTCTGTTGAAGTCAACTATTCACCACATTTTATGCACTGCAGTGCTAGCAAACTGTAGCTTATGCTTTCAGTACTAGATTCATTCTCTGATCCTTTGATTGGGTGGACAACACGTCAGTTCATGCTGCAAGAGTTCTAATAGTTTGGAGGATGTCCTCTAGAAGTTGTCATAATTACTGTGTAAGTCTATGGAAGAGGGTGAGAACCATTAGCATCCTAGGTTTTGTACTGAAGTCAATGTACCCAGAGGAGGGCGGAAGCTAGCTGTCCTCCGTCTAAACACCATGGTTCTACCCTACATAGTGCTGTTGAGGCTACTGCAGACCATTGCAAAACAGTGTGTTTTAATCAATTATTTGGTGACATGAATATATTTCATATAGTTTTATCTAAAAAGGATACATTTTTAAATGTTTCACTGTTTTTATGAAATTCACTGAGGAGGATGGTCCTCCCCTGCTTAATATATATTAAATCAATACAGTGCCAAAGCAGCAGTTGGCATTGTGGAGTTTGGTGGTTACCTGTTTCTCATCCACAGAGGTATAGTTTGGGTGGGTCAGTAAGATATCAATATCCCCACTGGATTCAGCACCTGCAGGAGGGAATGCAGGAACAGTTAAATAATGAAGAAATGACCTAAGAAAAGTATCACATGCATAAAAATCTGTCTTCCCAGTGCAATCACTTCCTTGATACTACATGACAATTGCAAATATAAACACAGTAATAGTAAAAACCACCAAGTACATGGTGGACTCACCTCTCCTGTAGCTTCCACAGATTGTCCCAATGTACTCAGTATCCACCAACTCCAGCTCCTGCAGAATGAGAGTCTGGACAAACACACAAGAAGCATAAGACAGAGGTAAGAGTAAATACATGCCATTCTAATCACTTAAAAAATTCAATTTGAATTCTCTCTCACACAATAGTAATTTCACTCACCTCCATCTTCGTCATCTCAGTTCGTGGAATCCTCTTCTCAAACTCCTCAAAGTACCTACAGCGGGCACAGAGCAGCGCCACCAAGCATGCAAAGGAAACTTACATTGGAATGTATGAGTCACCAACCAATGATGCAAATACAACATTAGCAAAACACTTACATTGGTGCATGCAGACTGAGCCACTGACATAGGAAATTCATACTTACTTGAGTCCAATCTGCTGATGATGATTGAGCTTGTGTTCAATTTTCTTCAGATCTAAAAGCACAACAGTGTTAATGTAGTCTATTAACAATTGAAGTTACTTATGAAATTGTATGGCATTCCTACATATACTCAACCCTTCACCATATGCACTGCAGGCTACTCTGGTATCTTCTTCTAAATGTAAAATAGCTTCAAAAGTTGAGCAAACCTTCCAGAGTCTTCACTCCCTCATCAAAGAACTTTCTGGCAGCAGCAGGACTAGTGGAAGAGAAAGAAAGAGTTAACTGCTCAGGTGTCTTAAATAAGGGCTGGAACAAAATCATGCAGAACGGTAGCTCTCTACGAGAAGGGTTTGCCACCCAGGGGCTAGGGTCAGGGATTGGGTTTAACAAACAGTGCAGAAGACATACCCAATACCAGTGACTCTGGTAAGGAAATTGATGGAGGAGCTGGTGTCATCATTACGAATCTGGGAAGATTAACACAATCCATTAGCCTGCATCAAACTGTGTGAAATTAATAATATAATCATCATCTTTAAAAAGGTTATTTGTGCATTTTGTATTGTGGTCACAGGGGACAAAGAAGTGACAGACTGCAGAATTCACTGTCCTTGCATTAAGTTTTACATGTCATCCCTCAAACACTTACCTTTTCTAACTTCTTAAGTGTTCCTGTTTGTAAAAACTCATCTATCTTCTTAGCGATCTCTTTTCCAACGCCATCCTATTTAAAATAGATGAACACAATAGAAAGTATAATGATATATTGTTATAGTACGTCACTGGTGAGCATTGGCTGTCATCAGATGAGCTTTCAAGTCAATCAACTACAGTCAACCACCTCTATAACAGCACTGTACTGTCTGTGACATTTTCCTCTCTCATCACTTATGCCCTCACCAGTTTCTTGGCCTCTTCCCCATTTTTTATCTTCTGGGGGTACTTGGAGATCACTGAAGCTGCTTTCCTGAAGAACACAGTGGCACAACACAGATAAAGTTATTTACAGTAAATGAGGGAGTAAACGGGGCGTAAATTTTTTTTTTTTTCGTATGACCAAGGACCGAATGAGCCAGATAAATAACTTAAACAGATGTCTGTTGTGAAGGGACACTCACATCCCTCACTACACTACTCCCATCTCTTACCTGTAGGCATTGTACTTGTGTATAGCTCTGTTGACATTCCTCTCATAGTTGGCCAATTCTGGGAGAAAGAAACAGATACAAAAGCACACTCACTCACAGGCTTCGCATATGGAAGAAACAAACTCTAACAGAGAATATTGGAGAGATTAACAGGCTAAGCTAGCTAACCTATCTATTCTGTGCTAGCCAGCTGTCGTTAGCTAGCTAGCTAGCTAGCCTTCAAGTCTCTTGGCTTACCGGTAAGAAAGTCTGTTATTCCCTCGTTTGGGGATTCCTGTGGCGCTTTCCTTTTACTCATCTCTGTATTCAAGCTTTTCCAAAATTATATTGTATTGTATTCTTATTTTACGTGCTTGCAAGTAGTGTAGCTAAGACTGCCTTTCTTCTGCTTCTTTTTCTTCTTCTGATGGTTTTACCGCGGACTACAACCCCAAAATGAGTATTGCCGCCACCAAGTGGACGGTTGAAAAACCAGAACATGGTAAAAAGAAAATCCATATCCACCCAAATAAAATAGTACATTGACAAAACAAAACTCCCACTTCTTCCTTCTTTCAAATCTCGATATCTCCCTTCTCAGGCTCTAGGGCTGCTCCGGCGAGAAATATTGCCGCATCCACAATATCTATCTTCCTGGACCTTCTCTCCACCTTGGCAGTGCCATTAATCACCATAGCTATAAATGCCTCAAAGTCCACCTTCTTAACCTTTAACATGTCAGGGTCCTGCTGGTGAAACACATATGCTGCAGCCAGCAGTGAAGGCCTATCCACCACCATTCAAACCCTCAACCCTTTTAACAGCTGCTGCATATGAAGTGCTCTGGACAGCACTGACTTTGGACACCTCATTCTCTTTATCCCTTGTCGGGCAATTGAAATATGTAGCTTTTTGGTTCCAACCACAATTGCAACATGTCACATGAGCAAAAGCTTTACGATGATCACACTGCATTGGTCTTTGGATAAATGCTCTGACTCTGTAGTTTATATACCCCAACTGCACATGAGTAGGAAGAGACTCCATATAAAAAAACAAAAGAACAGATAGATTTAACTTTTTCACCATTCACTATACGATTCATCCGACTTGCATCAATCACTCCAGGAATATTTTCAATCTCTTCAAAATTGACTTCCCACGAAACGTCAGATATAACCCCCTTGAGGGGTGCCCTGTTCCGAAGAAACACACATGACACTTCAAACTTATCAAATTGGGTGAGACGTAACAAACGTTCCTTCTGATCCACAGAACCACAAAACATCAAACCCAGCACTCTCTCCACCAGTTTGGATATCTCAAATGATTTTTTTCAAGATTGGTCATCTGCTCAGCTGCTCCTCATTAACAAACCATACTCCTACTAGATATGAAGGGACATTCTCATCACTGTACACTACTTTGCTCCTTTTTCCATTCATTTGGACCAGTGGTTCCCAAACTTTTTAGTCCCGTACCCCTTCAAACATTCAACCTCCAGCAGAGTACCCCCTCTAGCACCAGGGTCAGCGCACTCTCAAATTTTGTTTTTTGCCATCATTGTAAGCCTGCCACACTCACACTATACGATACATTTATTAAACATAAGAATGAATGTGAGTTTGTCACAAAGCGGCTCATGGGAAGTAACAAATAGCTCTTATAGGAACAGGGCACAAATAATAATATAATCAATAATTTTGCTCTTTATTTAAACATCTTACATATGAAACCTTATTTGTTCATTGAAAATTGTGAATAACTCACCACAGGTTAATGAGAAGGGTGTGCTTGAAATTATGTACATAACTCTGCATTGTTGGATTTTATTGGAGAGAGTCTCAGTCTTAAATAATTTTCCACACATGTATTTAGTTTTCATGCTAGTGAGGGCCGATAATCCACTCTCACATAGGTACGTGGTTGCAAAGGACATCAGTGTCTTAACAGCGCGATTTGCCAAGGTTAGGATACTCTGAGCGCAGCCCAATCCAGAAATCTGGCAGTGGCTTCTGATTAAATACAATTTTCACAGAACCGCTTGTTGCAATTTCAATGAGGCTCGTTTGTTCAGATATCGGTAAGTGGACTGGAGGCAGGGGATGAAAGGGATAACGAATCCCGTTGTTTGTGTCATCCATTTCGGGAAAGTACCTGCATAATTGTGCATCCAACTCACTCAGGTGCTTCGCTATATCACATTTGACATTGTCTGTAAGCTTGAGTTCATTTGCACACAAAAAAATCATAGAATGATGGAAAGAATGGAAAGACCTGTGTGTTGTCCTTGTTAATGCAGACAGAGAAGAGCTCCAACTTCTTAATCATAGCCTTAATGGGACAAACCGAGAATACATGGAACGTGAGAGAGGTACCACAGTCTAACTGTGTCTGTTTAACCTTTTGAATGTATTTTCCTGTATAGTAAACAGCCACCAACCTTGCATATAATGTACTACAATGAGATAAAGTCTAACTATTCTAAGCATACACTCCAACCACAGATGTGGCTTTGAATTTGACAAGGCGTTGAGAAAGAGGGAGAACCCCTCCAGTTTGAGCAGGGCCCCCGCCACCCCTCTCTGGCCCCTCTCTAGGATGTGTGTGGCGTTAGGGCTGAGTCATTGGTGCTGAGGGATGCGTGTGCTGTAGCAGCCTGAATACAACACAGGGTCCGGGGTAAGGGGACCAGAGACAAAGGCTGGACTCCCATCAGCGTTCCCCTCCAGACAACCCTTAGCTGGGATAAGACTCATCCACAGAAGGATGGGAGTGTAAGGAAGTAAGGAAGACAATGAACAGTAAGACACTGGGTGGCATGTTGTACCAACAATTATTGGGATTTTTAAAAGCTATACATGTTAGCTATCTTACCAGAGATAGGACATTTGTAGTATTTGGGAAAAAAGGAGTGCTCTGGGGGTATGGGCCCAGATATCATGGAGGGACCCTCACACATCACTGAACACCTGTTGCAACACAGAGACCAACACAGAAATTCTAAATTGGGTTAGTTTTTTCACTGAGTTCACATTTCAGAAAGTAACGTTATCATGTCGGAAAACAAGTAGCTAGCTTGCTAGCCAGTTAGAAAAAAAACACTCCGACCATGACCTGCTGTTAGAGAAAATGTGGTTGTTAGCTCTTAAACGTTAAGTCCGCTATTTAGCACTACGGTGTTGAACACTAAGCTGTAGTCGGTGAACAGCATTCTCACAAACAGTTGAAGTCGGAAGTTTACATACACCTTAGCCAAATACATTTAAACTCAGTTTAACAATTCCTGACATTTAATCCAAGTAAAAATTCCCTGTCTTAGGTCAGTAAGGATCACCACTTTATTTTAAGAATGTGAAATGTCAGAATAATAGTAGAGAGTGATTTATTTCAGGTTTTTATTTCTTTCATCACATTCCCAGTGGGTCAGAAGTTTACATACACTCCATTAGTTTTTGGTAGCATTGCCTTTAAATTGTTTAACTTGGGTCAAACACTTCAGGTAGCCTTCCACAAGCTTCCCACAATAAGTTGGGTGAATTTTGGCCCATTCCTCCTGACAGAGCTGGTGTAACTGAGTCAGGTTTGTAGGCTTCCTTGCTCGCACACACTTTTCAGTTCTGCCCACACATTTATGGGATTGAGGTCAGGGCTTTGTGATGGCCACTCCAATACCTTGACTTTGTTGTCCTTAATCCATTTTGCCACAACTTTGGAAGTATGCTTGGGGTCATTGTCCATTTGGAAGACCCATTTGCGACCAAGCTTTAACTTCCTGACTGATGTCTTGAGATGTTGCTTCAATCTATTTTGTGAAGTGCACCAGTCCCTCCTGCAGCAAAGCACCCCCACAACATGATGCTGCCACCCCCGCGCTTCACTGTTGGGATAGTGTTCTTTGGCTTGCAAGCTTCCCCCTTTTTCCTCCAAACATAACAATGGTCATTATGGCCAAACAGTTCTATTTTTGTTTCATCAGACCAGAGGACATTTCTCCAAAAAGTACGATCTTTGTCTCCACGCGCAGTTGCAAACCATAGTCTGGCTTTTTTATGGCGGTTTTCAAGCAGTGGTTTCTTCCTTGCTGAGGGGCCTTCAGGTTATGTCGATATAGGACTCGTTTTACTGTGGATATAGTTACTTTTGTACTTGTTTCCTCCAGCATCTTCACAAGGTAATTTGCTGTTGTTCTGGGATTGATTTGCACTTTTCGCACCAAAGTACGTTCATCTCTAGGAGACAGAACACGTCTCCTTCCTGAGCGGTATGATGGCTGTGTGGTCACATGGTGTTTATACTTGCATACTATTGTTTGTACAGATGAACGTGGTACCTTCAGGCGTTTCGAAATTGCTCCCAAGGCTTTTTGAGGTCTTTCGGAGGTCTTTACTGATTTCTATTGATGTTCCCATGATGTCAAGCAAAGAGGCACTGAATTTGAAGGTAGGCCTTGAAATACATCCACAGGTACACCTCCAATTGACTCAAATGATGTCAATTAGCCTATCAGGAGCTTCTAAAGCCATGACATAATTTTCTGGAATTTTCCAAGCTGTTTAAAGGCACAGTCAACTTAGTGTATGTAAACTTCTGACCCACTGGAATTGCGATACAGTGAAATAATCTGTCTGTAAACAATTGTTGGAAAAATTATTTGTGTCATGCACAAAGTAGATGTCCTAACCGACTTGCCAAAACTATAGTTTGTTAACAAGACATTTTTGGAGTGGTTGAAAAACGAGTTTTAATGACTCCAACCTAAGTGTATGTAAACTTCCGACTTCAACTGTATGTCTGGCAGAAAAACAGTACTATGTATTGTTTATGACCTTCTCATGATAAATCATTTATTTTGGGTATGTCTATTTAGGCAGAAATCTAAATTTTGACATTACATTTAATCTGTAGGCTAATAGCTTGGCTAGTAAATTAGGTAGCAAAATATATCGATACATTTAAAAATATATATATATATTTCACCTTTATTTAACCAGGTAGGCAAGTTGAGAACAAGTTCTCATTTACAACTGCGACCTGGCCAAGATAAAGGAAAGCAGTTCGACACATATAACAACACAGAGTTACATATGGAGTAAAACAAACATACAGTCAATAATACAGTAGAAAAATGAGTCTATATACAATGTGAGCAAATGAGGTGAGATAAGGGAGGTAAAGGCAATAAATAGGCTATGGTGGCGAAGTAAATACAATATAGCAATTAAAACACTGGAATGGTAGATTTGACAGTAGATGAGTGTGCAAAGTAGAAATACTGGGGTGCAAAGGAGCAAAATAAATAAATACAGTTGGGAAGAGGTAGTTGTTTGGGCTATTTATAGATGTGCTATGTACAGGTGCAGTGATCTGTGAGCTGCTCTGACAGCTGGTGCTTAAAGCTAGTGAGGGAGATAAGTGTTTCCAGTTTCAGAGATTTTTGTAGTTCGTTCCAGTCATTGGCAGTAGAGAACTGGAAGGAGAGGCAGCCAAGGGAGGAATTGGCTTTGGGGGTGACAAGTGAGATATACCTGCTGGAACGTGTGCTACGGGTGGGTGCAGCTATGGTGACCAGCGAGCAGAGATAAGGCGGGACTTTACCTAGCAGGGTCTTGTAGATGACCTGGAGCCAGTGGGTTTGGCGACGAGTATGAAGCGAGGGCCAGCCAACGAGAGCATACAGGTCGCAGTGGTGGGTAGTATATGGGGCTTTGGTGACAAAACGGATGGCACTGTGATAATTAATTAATTAATTGACGACTGACTGATAACTAGACATAACATTACTGTTCCTAAAATACTACATATAAATAAACACATATTTATACAAACACTATAGTTACAATCGATTTTACAGTTTTGTGCCAAATATGACCTTTTATAAAATACTACAGACTTCAAGCCAACTGCAGTTAGCCAGCTAACACTGCAGCCCAGTCAACTAAGCAGCAGAGTCAGTGATGACGCAGACAGTGACAACAGTGCTCAAACCAAATCCCCCACCATGGCAACAGTGTAACCATTCCTACTGCAGATAACAAGTAGCTTTAAAGTTTGACAGACGTTCAATTTAAAGAGTAGGAATTTTCGCGCAACTATACAACGGTTATTATGGCATCACTAACTTTTGACGTGACAAGAACATTTATCCGTTAAATGTAATAATATAATTGGTGATGGCATATATTTGCACCCAAGTTTGATACAATGTAGAAAGGAGGATTTTTTAATTTTATTATTATGAATATTATTTTTTATAATTATTTTTTGCCTATTTTCCTCCCCAATTTCGTGTTATCCAATTGGTAGTAGTTACAGTCTTGTCTCATCGCTGCAACTCCCATACGGACTCGGGAGAGGCGAAGGTCGAGAGCCATGCGTCCTCCGAAACACAACCCAGCCAACTCGCACTGCTTCTTGACACAATGCACATCCGACCCGGAAGCCAGCCGCACCAAATGTGTCGGAGGAAACACCGTACACCTGGCGACCTGGTCAACTTTATAATGCTTATTGTGAGAAATAAAGCCAAGACATGAATAAGCAATTGAGGGCTAATATGAGTTTCATATAAGTCATATATAATATGAGTGCCATCATGAGTCTCTGAGGTGGAACTGCTGGGATGGATGGAGCAATCCTGGTTGTTGGGCAATATAAATACAGTTTCTGTGCCATAAAGATCCAGACCTCTTGGCAGAGGCTGTGCATACAGGGAGGCTTCTAAAGATAGCCTCTTCTGTAAGCCTAGGACTAGCCTAGGCATAATGTTCTTTGCTTCAATGTGAATTTCGCAATATGGGTATAGCATAAGCAGGGTTGGGTAGGTTACTTTCTAAATGTAATCTGTTACAGTTAGTTACCAGCTACCTGTCCAAAATTATGATCATTAATGTAACTTTTGGATTACCCAATCTCAGTAATGTACGGTAATCTGATTACTTTCAGTTACTTTTAGAATTTTACCAATTGAACAACATCTATCGCAGGATAAATATACAGTATGCACTATGCAGCTGTTGCAAGAGCGCATTGGCTGGCTGTCCACTGGTCGCAATAGCAATGGTTGATAGGCAGCTTAAACTTCTTAAATTCAACCATTATTGGGTTAATATACACATATACCTCAATAAGCCCAACATGAACCCACATAAACCCCAACATGGCAACCACATGAGGGGCCAAAGTGGATCCTGAGGACAACACTTTGTGGGTCTTACATTAAGTTGTTATCCTATTTGGGGCCTACGTGTTAAAACCATTCTTCAACCCATGTAGGCTTAAAACTTGGCACCCCTGTGGGTAAGAACACATTTGCCCACTGGGGTCCCTCAAGAAGCACAAAATGAACCCATGAACATACTGTAAAGCCCAACATGGCAACCACAAGTGGGGCCAACATGGATACTGAGGACAAAACTTTGTGGTTCCCTGTTGGGTTTCCCTCATGGGGCCCGTGGAACAGCCCATGTGGGCCCCACATAACCCATGTGGGCCCCACATAAAAATATTTGCTAGGTACATTTGTGAACAGCCACTCACAACAACCACAATCCGTAAGGCGCAAATAACTTAATGAGAGTGCAGGTGTGATTCACACCAATGCGCTATATAAATATCAATAAAAGTGATATCCGTATCACTCATAGGCTACACCACTGCTGGCGTCCTTACCTCAAAGCGTTTATTTAAGTTGTATAATCTTTGGCTGCCGACAACAGTTGCACCATTGGAAACCATAGCTTGGACTGTAGCCTACAAAAGAAAATCTACAAAAGCCTATGATGACACACCATTTGGTGTATCATCATAGTGGTCTCTGACTTGTGGTCAGATTGAGCTATGAGGACACCTTTGCAAAAGCTAATGGGACCCAAGTAAATAAATAAACAAATACATTTCGATTATTATTTTTTTTTGGGGGGGGGGGACTCAGTCGTGGTCTCAATTTACTGTTGAGAGTTAGAATAATAGAATACACAAAGTGCAATTCCTAAACTTGGTTGTGCATCAGCAGTTTTCCTCTTATATGTTACTCACCGACAGTCACTCAATTAGCCCATTTTAGTAAGTTAGGCTAGTTAGTCTAATCATGGCCGAAATACCAACCGGACATGCAGGGCACATGCCCACGAGCCCTGACCTCCAGGGGGGCTCCATTGATTTTGTTAGTCACTCTCACTCAGATATTATATTAACATGGCATGAATCATGGCAATTGCAGGAAGAATTGTAGAATTGCAGGAAAAGCTTTAAAAAAGCAGAAATGTCTCTGCACCCCATGGGAAAATGTGTAGAATTGGAGGAAATTGGCTTTAAAACTGCAACAAAAAAAGTTATGTCAAGCAAACTTAATTGTTTACGTTTTGTTAATAAAAGATTTTTCTGCCAACACATCCCTCTGTACATATTCAATTATTTAATCCCGGTGCTGAGTTAATGTGCAGCGGCTAATTGTATAGCTAATAGGCTATGTTTTTGTAGATCAACTGGGGTGAATGAAGCTACAGCAACCAATGCAATAATGGCTAAGGTAATTTTTGCTTGTTTTTGCTGTTCTCCAAATAGCATTTTAGGGTTTTTAAATTGTATAGGAATGCAGTTAATGAGCTTCAACTTTAACTAAGACCCGTACTAAGGCCCTAGACTCGCTCAGGTGGAACAAATTTGAACCTTTTTTCAATGCTGATTTGAATGTCATTGAGAAAACAGAAAGGTGTCAAAGAAATCCTTTCTGAGTTTAACGGTGCAATATGCAGAAATCACTCCACCGTTTCCTGGTTATAGCCTAATTTCAGTTTATGGGATAAAACTAGCAATGTATACTGTAGATAATCATTGTACCATCTAAACCACTGTGAAATGTATTTTCAATAACCAAAAATATTGTATTTTCAGCTGGTTGAAGTTGGTGTCCAAAACCGAAAGTAAAAGACAAAAAAAATGAAATTTAAGAACGGGAAGCATAGAAATAGTGCACATAGAATAGATCTACTGTTTCTTAGACTTGCTTGCAATGAGAATGACCGATCTATAACTCAATTTGGTCTGGTCACCAAAAAAGTTACATATTGCAGCTTTAAAAGTAATCCTAGAAGTAATCATCTATTCTTTTCAAAAGTATCTGTAATCTGATTACAATATCTTTGCTGGTAAAGTAATGGATTACAGTTTATTTAATTATTTTGTAATCCGTTACTCCCCAGCCCTGAGCCTGAAGGCTACTGCAAACCAAAAACATAAACAAGCTTTCGAAAACAGATATTGGCTACCTCTCTCTGTTCAATGACAATTACACAATGACCCCGCCCTTTGTGTCAGAATGATTGCGCCTGCTCAGTCCGCCACTCTGTGCTTTCTCCTTCACGGTGTCCTATTGCGCGAGACACAGAACGTTCTGAAACTTCGCTCAACGCCCCGCAAATAAGGTAGGACATTTATGGCACCTTCAGGGATATTTTATTGTGAAAAGCTCTCACGGAAAAGCCTGTCTATTGGATTGATACTGAAAATATATTTGACTTATTTGATTGTTGTTTAAATGGCTCAGACGCGTAAAGTGTGGAAGCGAGAATACAGTGTGGTAGGCCACAGCATAGTAGGGCTGCAGGACATACAGGCCTGTCTGTCTAAAAACAGTAGATATCTCAACACTTTAGGAATATTTAAGAATTATTCGGACAAATTAGATTCCTATAGCACTAGACTATGCAGGTTTATTATAAGCTATATAATTTATTATGGGCTATACAACCTAAAATATACTGATTTGATCGCTAACTAGTGCGCATTACGCACAGTATTTCACTTTTAGTGCCAATTACATGTCGTTTCAGAATTTCAGCAGGATATTAAAATGGTTAAGAGATATTGTACATTTTATTGTAGATTTTGTGATTTATAATTATTTCGAGAGACTATCTATAGTTCAAGCGCCATAGGTTTTTGTAACCAGAGCAATGCATTGAACTATGAACAATGGAGACCTAGTCTAGCCATTTGTCTATTCCAAAGGTAAATATATGTCATCCCATAAATGACACACTATATGATAGTGTCCGTGTTTTTGTAAAATGTTTAGTAAAGTTGAAGGCCCGTTAACAGCATGGTTTGTGCTGCAGAAACAAGGAGGGTTAGGTTTGTCTTCGGGTTGGCACGGTGGTCTTTACGCACGCTGGTTCTGGTGTAACATGCAGCAAATAAATAATCCACTTTCGATTTTTGGAGCCACCTGACCTTCTATGTTCATTCATGAGTGTAGTAGACGGTCGGCCCACCAACAGGAATAAAAGTGAAAAGATTGGGGATTTCAAGTGAACGTGAAAACATTGTGTGATAGCACAATAGGTGTTTTGCTCTTCTTGAACCTTTGTCCCTTTCCGAAGTTCTGGAATCCTATTGCGCCGCCGCCTATGGACAACAAAGAATGATACAAACCTTGCTTATTTTTGTGGTAGTAGTGTCTGAAGCAGTAGGCCTAGTAATACGCCTGATGAGAGAAGTCCTATAGATAGTTCTAGTAGGTTCAAGTTTAGACTCGTTAAAAGAATGCTATTAATCACAATCTAGGCAGTGGTGTAAAGTACTTAAGTAAAAGATACTTTGAAGTACTACTTAAGTCGTTTTTTCCGTATATATAGGTCAATGTACACAGGCTGAATATCAACCCCTATAGGAACATGGCTGTCCTGAAGTACCTGGCGTTGGGTGGAAGGAATGCACTGTTGAGTAGGTCAAGATGTGATGCCACACGGCCAGACCGCTCATTTGGCAGGATTAGGCAGCAGGGCCGCATTTTCTGAGCTAAACTGGCCAAGGCGCCAAGGCGCACCTCCAACAACAAGAAGAATTCTGCCCAAAACAATTCCAATTTCTCTCAATCAGTGGCATATGGGCTTTTTAGGTGAGCACTGATGCCGCCCTTTGATAAGCAGTGCCCACTTTGTCAAAGGCAGGGGTGCAAAATACTTTGCGTGTCCATTCCCAGCACGCCTCTCCAGGGTGCTGTTGGAGAGACGCATCTCTGCAGCGCTCCACCAACGTTCCCTCAATAACAACAAAAATCGAACAGAAATCATGTATCAGATATAGGATTTGGTAAAAATAGTATGTGGCCTTCTCTGTAGCCTAAAGGCTGGACATAAAATTTATGACAGTGTAATTAGACAGACACTTTTTTACCAAATGCAGGTTTCTCCGATCAAATAGCCTAACCTAAATGCCGCTCAATCAAATAGAAAATTTGCTGTCATGTTAACAAACAACGTTTCCTAAAAACAGGACAGGTCAAAGTAAAATGGACAATGTAGAATGGACAATCACAACAGTGAGTTTCACCCCATTGTCATGATCAGTGGTTTCAAGTTTGTGTCCGTACATTTTTGATAAGCTGATCGTAGTAAAAAATTAAATATTTCTGCATTTCCCGTTGTGTAAACACATTGCAAATAGGCTTGCGATAACTCCTGATAAAGTTGGGTAGCTGATATTCAGAGCTTAAATAGCCAAATCGGTTAGTCACAGGAATCAGGACTAATAAAGCCAATGCAATGGCCTGTTTAAAAAACGGTGGGCCTACCACATGGATGGGCATTCATACAGTTTCATTGTGGGCCAACATGGTAGGCTACACCACAGTAAGCACGAGCCAACGTGTTTTTTTGGTCCTGTCTGGATGTCGTTTTTTTGTGTTACAAACGGTAGGCTTACCACATAAAATTAAATTTCAGGCAACACTGTAGGCTACACCTCAGTAAGCACGGACCAACGCCGACACCTTTTGGACGTCTTTTTTTGGGGGCAATTCCGGACCGGCCATGATTTACACATCCACGGACATTGGTCTCACCTATGGTGGCAGAACGGCAAGGACATGGGTGCATGGGTAGCCATAGCTAACCCATACACCACTGTACATTCAGGCTATAAATTCACAAGGTGTAACGTCACTTTCCCCGACCTTATCTCTGTCACAAGTATTGCCGTGTTGAATGGAGGACCAATACGCAGCAGGAATGTGATTAATTATATAGTGTAATTATTTATATAGAATGAAGCGTACACAAAAAAACAAGAAAAACAAGAACGACGAATGACAGTTTTACAGGCTAACTCCAGAATGCTTAGCAGTGCAAAATATAACTACCCACAAACTACAAACCAAACACACACCTACTTATAGGACTCTCAATCAGAGGCAACTAGAAACACCTGCCTCCAATTGAGTCCAGCACCCAAACCTACACATAGAAAAACTAACCTAGAACATACTAACCCAGAACATACACCCAAAACCCAGGAACACATAAATAAAACACCCCTCTACACCACACACAAAAAACCCACCATAAAAAACAAATATACCTCTGCCACGTCCTGACCAAATATAATACAAATAATACCTAAATACTGGTCAGGACGTGACAATCTCACACATTCCACTACCAACATGCCACATAGGCCCGTCTGGGTTACACTGCATGAGAAGATCTGTTTTATTAATTGCTGAACATTATCAGCCTACATCGTTTGTTAAACATTGGATTAAAAATAGACCAAGGTATAATGGTTTAAAAAACATTTACTACTGAGTAACAAGCATATAATAATGGTTTGTACGCCTTTTATAAGCAGACCTTAAGTAAAGCGTCACCCTCGCCTGTCCCTAGTCGTTCTCCATCACCAAACCAGTGTCTTTGGGCTGACATAATCATTTTTGCAGCTAACTGATCTCCCCAACAATGATGCTTATTTTGTTTGAATGGCATAAAGACTAAGGACTACTATGGTGAATGATTGTCTGGTTGGTAACTACATTTCCCAGGATCCCACTGGATGTGTTATGCCTATCTGTTGTCAGTTGTTTTCCTGTCAGGTGCGTAGCTGATTTATGGATGTCGTTGTGACCCCTAGAGCTCAGTGAATGTGTTTTTGACATTGTTTGGGGGACAGGCTAGTGAAGTTGTCAGAGAGGGGGCTGTGCGTGGGGAGTGAGGAGTGGGGGTGGATCACGGTAGAGGAAAGTAGGGGTCGAGAGAGGATTTATGGGGGTGGGGGTTGGGTGGGAGTGACGAGGTGTGTGAGGTTAGGGTTGCAAGAGGTAGAGGAGTAAAGCACCCATTTCAAAATGGCGTGGCCATATGAGGCATGGTGTCGAGTTCACCTGGGTTATTTATAGAACAGAGGTTAGGGGGGAGGAGGAGAAGGGGGAGGAGAGGGTGAGGAAGCTGGGAAGAAGGAACTGAGTAAGGAGGGAAGAAAGGGGGCAGGGTGTGTGTGTCGGTGGGGTTGGGGGGGGCGATTGACAAAGACAGATTCCACACCATGCTGAGTCTGCAGAATGCCACCCTTGCATCAGTCAGCTGACTATCATAAAGCCTTTGAGCATGGACAACAGCACTGAGACAGGCATAGAGGACAAAAGGTGCGTCTGTGTGTGTGTGTGTTTGTGCCTGTGTGCTAAATTCCCATGCGTGCGAGGTGTGTGCGTGTGTTTGTGCATGTGTGCTATATTCCCAGTGACACCAGGGTAATCACCACGAAAGCAAATCATCCACCTCACCGCTGTGCCCCCAAATCACCAGATGCTCTCGGTACCACAGTATTGTATGTGTGTGTTACCAGATCACTATGTTCTCATAGATGGGCGTGTGCTTGTCATCTATAGAGCCTATGGCTTTGGGTGATAAACATGTCAGCCAACATGTCAGTCATACGGGCCATAGAGCAGTGTTATTGTTTTTATTTTTAATATCTTTTTACCCATTTTTCTCCCTAATTTTCGTGATATCCAATTGGTAGTTACAGTCTTGTCCCATCGCTGCAACTCCCGTTACGGACTCGGGAGAGACGAAGGTCGAGAGCTATGAGTCCTCCGAAACACCACCCTGCCAAGACGCATTGCTTCTTGACACACTGCTCGCTTAACCCCTGGAATTGTATTTATTTAACCTTTATTTAACTAGGCAAGTCAATTAAGAATATTCTTATTTACAATGACGGCCTAACAAAAGGTAAAAGGCCTCCTGTGGGGACGCAGGCTACAAAAAACACATCACGACAAGAGAGACACCACAACACTACATAAAGAGAGACCAAAGACAACAACATTGCGTGGCAGCAACGCATAACAACACAGCATGGTAGCAACACAACATGGCAGCAGCACAACATGGTAGCAGCACAACACATTGTACAAACATTATTGGGCACAGACAACAGCACAAAGGGAAAGAAGGTAGAGACAACAATACATCACACGAAGCAGCCACAACTGTCAGTAAGAGTGTCTGGAAGCCAGCCGCACCAATGTGTCGGAGAAAACAACATACAACTGGAGACTGAAATCAGCGAGCATGCACCCAGCCCTCCACAAGGAGTCGCTGGAGCACGATGGGACAAGGACATCCCAACCGGCCAAACCTTCCCCTAACTCGGACGATGCTGGGCCAATTGTGCACAGCCTGGGATCGAACCCGGGTCTGTAGTGACACGTCAAGCACTGCGATGCAGTGCCTTAGACCGCTGCGCCACTCGGGAGGCCCCATAGAGCACTGCTTTATCAGTGTTGAGGACACACCCTTTACTTCAATATTAGAGTAATAGTTGCAGGCCCTGCCCTGGAGACGCGCTCATGGGGAATTGATCATGTGTTCTGCCAAATGTGAAGAGCTCAGAGGAAAGGGACAGTTTGATTGCATATGTGGCTATAGAGTCACAGTGCTACATGGACTGTGATGATAACCACGCCAGTATAGGGCATGCAACTAAGAGACCGCAAACTTAAAGAGACTGCTTCGGCTATCCTTTCCAAAACCACTTCCAACAAAAGGCAGCACCTAAAACTCAATACAAATTCACAAAGATATCCAGTCCATTTAAGCTGAAACAGACCAACTACAGAGTACAGACACCACCGGCATTGTTGTGAACAGTGAGAGATTGCATGCCAAAGTCTTCTGTCCTTCCTTCCCCACATCTGAAGAGTCATGTCAGACAAAGGAGGAGAGAAGGCGAGCCTGGTGAGGAAGGAGGGGGAGAGTCCAGCATCACAGGCCAGTCAGAACAAAGGAGATCCCTGTGTGCCATGTTGCCACAAGGGTGAGTGAGGGAGGTGAGGTGGGGGAGGTGAGGGAAGGAGGTGGGGGAGAAAAGGAGGTGCGGAGACAAAGATGTTATCAGGGTCCCCTCGACTAACAGGTAGATTGATCAATCGATTCAGAATCTATCATACAGATGTATAGCACTTATTACAAACACACGTGTCAGAAAATAGGCTTTGTCCTAAGTCTTAGACCGCCTTGTCCTTGCCTCTATTCCTTCATGACTTCTGATTTGAAAGGACTTGACCGGTCACATGATATGTTCAATATGACAAGCCATTAATCTGAAAGGTAGGAAGGTATGTAAGAGGGTTGGGACACAGCCCCTGGATACCAGCAAGAGCATAAAGAGACACACTGCCATGGCAAAGTCACCTTCATGCACAACCCGGTAATTTATCCTAGCAGAGACTCGGGGGACCCTGGTGACATCATAAAAGCTTGTGTAGTGCAGTTGTGTGCAGTGGTGATAGTTGCTGACCAGCCAAACTCTGGCTTAGGCTTACTGTCGCTCAACAGCACATAGTAGAGTGAATGCTGTGGCGTATACTGTGATTGCTATATGGCGTACATCTTCTTCCACTTCACGCTAACCGTTTCATTCCCAGGCAGCTAGCTACGAACAATGCTGACTTAGGCAAAAGAAGTGGCAAGATTTTAAAGGCACACTTCACCCCAAAATCAACACACTTCAATCATACCATGGCCCCATTCAGGCTGTCCCTAATATGGTGCCATGTGGTTTCCTGTTTAGAGAGATGATTACCTGGTATACCAGTGGTCAAAACACAAGTCAATACCATTAAGTTAAACCATGCTAGCTAGCGGTTCGCTAATGGACTGATGCCAGGAATAAATGGAGTTAAACTAATTGGCTGGGCTAAAGTGGGGATGTAGGGGGGAGCGACAGGCAATATATCACAGGCCCAGTAGACCAGACCAGGCAGGGCCAGTGTAGCTGGCAAGGCCGTCAGTACTTCACAGTACATTGGCTTTACAAAACACACCTTAATAAAGACTTCAACAAAACTTTAGATACGACTTTAGTATGAAGCAATGTATTGACCATTCATACTGAATAGCCTAGTATGCTAGTGCGGATATTATTTAGGACAGTCTAGGAATGTACGAGGGACTTACCAAGGGTAAGGCATTAGTGGGCCTGTAGATCCTCTAGTTAATAGACGCTGTGTGGTGTGTATGTTGGTGTGTGTTTGCTTCTGTTGAAAACCTTTCTAGAGCAGCGTGTGGTGTGTGTGTGTGTGTGTGTGTGACTGTGAACGCATAGATGGACACTGTGTGTAGGCCTAGATGCTGTGTGTGTGTTTGCTTCAGTTCAAAGCCACTTCACTATAACACAGCAGTGTTCTGTGTGAAGTCATAGGTAGGTACTGTGTTGGGCCTATTTTGCATAGAAGTAATGTGATGTTTTGCTTGTGTGCTGGAGGTCGTGCTCCATTTGTACAGCATTTTGCCTCCTGTGACTCAGAGAAGTGATGTTGAGGTATCAGAGATACACCCCAAACCTGTCTCTCTCTCTCCACAGTCACCATGGCTGTTCCTCCTGCATACTCAGACCTGGGAAAAGCCGCCAAAGACATCTTCAGCAAGGGCTATGGTAAGTCAGTAAATCCCCCAGCCCCCCACCCACCACCACACAATAAGAAAGGGAGGACACAATTACATATTTCATGTGTCTGTAAGCTCTTAGGATCACTCCAACCTATGTCTCCTCTCTTTCTCTCCTCTTTCTTTCTGTCTCTTTTGCTCTCTCCCTCTGAGACCATAAACCTCAGCTGGTCATCAAGGACTCTGTGACCTCTAACCTTATTTACGACCCCAGGGGTCAGCGGATGGGGGCTGGGACTCAGTGTGTGTGTGTGTGTTTTTAGACTTGTTTCATGCTCATTTATATTGAGTCAAACAGTGCCTCTTGTCATCTTTG
Source organism: Salmo trutta (assembly GCF_901001165.1). Lineage (NCBI taxonomy): Eukaryota > Metazoa > Chordata > Actinopteri > Salmoniformes > Salmonidae > Salmo > Salmo trutta. The sequence continues at coordinate 13,921,189 of NC_042983.1, read as the reverse complement.
TATCATACCATTAGATCTACTTTTCTGCAAATGTTCTTGTTTCACAACTGTAAAGCTCGCATGACCCTCAATGAAGACCCTCAATGAAAACCGTCATGTAAATTATGTATCCAATAACGAAGGGCTACAGAGAAGTATCCCAAATCAAAATGGGGCTGCTCCTCTATTTTTTAATGAATAGAAACATGACTTTTCTTTTCCCCCTCTCTTCCTTCTCCTCTTTCTCTTTTCCCCTCCAGGCTTTGGAATCGTGAAACTGGACCTAAAGACCAAGGCCCAGAGTGGAGTTGTAAGTACAACCTCTCTCTCTTTCTATCTCTCTCTTTCAATCTCTTTCACATTTATTGAATTCCTCCTCTGTTTTATACCTAAAACCATGTTTCTTGGTGTTTGATGAGAGCGTGGTTGTCCTATGTTTATTTTGCATACAACGTTCCCACAACTTTCTGGGAATGGTGCAGGATACCCAGCTAGCACATGACGTTCTCAGAACCTTAGGTGGGAATTTCAGTAATTCAGCATAACATTTTCTGCAGGTTTCCTCATGGTTCTATTTAAAGTCATGTTCTCAGAACATTAAGAAAACTTTCCATAAAAACCACAAGAAAACATTAGTAACGTTCAAAGAATGTTCTAAGAATGTTATTTAAAAACATATACATTCTGTTCTCAGTGTCAACAAAACTTTCTATATTCTACCTTAAGTGTGTTCAGGTGTGTTGGCTGCATCCACTAATTGGCCACACCTGATCTTAATGAGTGCTTGTTTCCTTTGTAATGGGGTCTGTTTGAATAGACAAAAATGAACAGCTTTGTCTGAGTAAAAAAAAAAAAACATGTCATGATAGCTCCATCATGGTGGTGCAGTGGACTAATTCCATGGATAGAGAACAGAAGATGATAGGTTATCAGAACATGATTTAATTACCTTAAAATAACCTATAAATCCGCTAATAAAACCTCCCAGGCAAACTTTCAGAGAACCATAGTAAAACATTCTTAGAACGTCCCTGCAACCTAAAAATGAACGTTCACAGAACATTTTCACTTCTATTTTCAGAATGTTTAAAAAAAAAAGTTTTACCGGTCAGGAAACGTATTACTTCGTTCCCAGGCCCAATGGGAAACCAAAAACCCACAACTTCCCTATGAACCAAATGTGCTACCTGGGGGTAGACTCCTCTCTAAGCTAAAATATATTTACCTGGGATTGCCATGCAACACTCATTGATCAGATGTGTAATATTTGAGAAATACTAACACACACATTCACATTACATTGTGGTGCTGGGGATGAAATAAACCACGTTTTTCAAAGAATTTATCACAGATGTGTAACATTTACATTTAGGTTACTCTCGATCAGAGTGACCCATGCAATAGTCTGTGTGTTTGTGTAGTCTATCCTTACAGTATAGGCTGCATGTCTAGACTCTAACCTCAGGGCTGAACAGGAAAGTTGAAATGGCTGACTCACTGTCTGCTGGGTGTGTGTGTGTGTGTGTGTGTGCCAGAGAGTCTGACAAGCTGTCTAACCCAGTCAGCTTGGCAGATCACTGTCTGAGTACAATCTACCTCTACGTTAGAACAAAATGGATACCGCCCATAGCATTGCTGCTCCCTAAATACTTTGCGTTATATTCTCTTAAAAGTTGTTACGGGCAACAATACTGTGTGCAGGATTATGTTGTTTTTTTGTCATTGTCTTCATCTTGTTTCGGCCTGTACACATTTTGGATATGGTCGATTCCAGAGTTATGGACATTACATTTGCAGGCAAAATCACAACTTTAATGTCTCACAGAATGGACAAACAATATGTAAATGTTGATGTGTATGTTTATAGTACCCCTTGGGGGGAGTGTATAGCCCCCCAGCAGACTTCTAAATATTGGCATGTTGGAGAAACAAAGAAAATAAGAAGAGTTCTGGATGTTACATGAAATGGACAAGCTTTTTGGGAAGGGTGAGCATATTAGCAAACGTCTGTGAGTTTGCAAGTATTAGTTCAAAACATGGATCGCCATTTTGAAGGAAAGGCATGGCTGAACACAAAAAATGATCATTTAGAAGATATTGTCATTTCCATTCTTACTTTAGAGAGGGAAAACAACTTTTATGGATGTTACACCCTCCATTATGGATGTTAGAGTCTGAAATAAACATTCAGGTCTTAAAGATTTCATTATCAAAATCTATCATAACACATTTGTTGTCATTTGGATGGTTTTTCAAAGGTCAGCAGAAGGCATAGTACTTTAGGATTGCATCATTACAGGTAGCCTGAATAGGCCAGTACTGATTTTTTTCTCTCACTTTATATATATCAAAATTAACCTTTACTAGTTAAATGTAGACCTAAATATAATTTAAAAAATTATATTACAACTTTTATAAAATATGCAAATTAGACAATATACATGTGCCTATACTGCCAATCCACCTTTCTGGACACTGGATAAAGTCTATATTTTGGGGGGCTTTCATTTGAAGAAGAAAAACACTCCAGGACTATTCAGATTGTTGAAAAACACTTTTTATTATCGTTCTATCTAAAAAATAAAAAAAACCCAGTGCTGCCATGTATGAGAAATGCATTTCAGCAAATATTTTCCAAGAGAATCTTAGCTAGAACACGTCATTTTCAAGATATCAACAATTGCTTCAGTAAAAGTCTGAAGAATACACCCCAGAACAACCACACAATCTTCTGAAGCTAAAATATGATACATCGATATCCATCCCATCCACCACCGTAATGGAGGTTATGGATATCATAAAAATGAAACGAGAGAAACCAAATATAGACCATATACAACCTTCAAAGTTATCTTTACAGAGAAAGTTTCAAGATGATCCGATGGAAGGTGCATGTTTTACAAAAACATTTCCTAAAAACTTTATGGACGTTATATTGTCTGTACCATTCACACCCCTATCATTACAAGACTGTAGAAGACACAAACACAACTCAAGACACTTCAATTTGGTCTGTATTGTTTCATTAACATCTCATCTTAATCTCATCTGGGGGACAGCTGTGAGTGGGAAAACAAGCTATGTGAGCCCTTTCTAAAAGCCATGAAATATGATTGACTGAAAAGCCTTTTTTGAGACTTGCTGTAAATGGTCAAAATTCATGCAATTTCCTTCTTAAACTTTTCAAATAAAACCTAAACTCCAACAAAACCTTAAGCATAATTATGAACGTGGTTTCATTTGGGCATGCTCATGTTGACCTTTCCACGGAACTGCCCATATCTATATCAGCCATTTGAATAACTCATCTTCCTCTCCCTGCGATTGAATTGAATCACAAAGCACATTTCATGAAATACACTTTACTTGGACTTGATCATTTCCCCCAAAAGTCAAGCGTTTCCTGTAAATTAGATGTTGTATATCTATGATTCACAGTTCAAACAAGCTGGTGCAGTTTTGGTATCTCTGGTACACACATTATGTGCATTAGAATCTTCTTATTTTCTGAAAGAGTGGAAAAGTGATTGAATGTGAATATCTGTATGGTTCTGACCTAACGATATCTGCCTCTCTCTTTCTCTGCCTTTTTTCTGCTTCCTCTCTGGACTTCATTGTCAGATGGTAAGGGTGGGTGGGTGTGTGTGTGTGTGTGAAGGCTTTTCCTCCTTGCAGCTGTTCTTGCAGCAGTGTCCCAGCTGATTGATAGATACGATTCCCATTGCACTGCTAAGGCCATAATGACATTAACTCCTATCCCCAGACAGACATTTAGACTGGTCTAACTGGCCCGGTTACTGGTCTACAGGTTACTGGTCTGCCAGTGACCAGATGACTGGCTTGAGCATCTACCACTACTCAAAACGGTAGCTGCTGACTACAGCCAGTCATGCAAACCTGAGAGGAATTGCTTGGCAGAGATGTGGTAGGGGTACTTAACTCTTTCCCTGTCTATTTCTCTTTATCTCTGTATCCCCGTCTCTTTCTCTCATCAGTGAGGAGTTATGCTAAGCTCTCTTTAACAGCCTCCTCTCCTGTAACAACAGTTCCCCTTCTCTTCTACATTTTCTCTCCCTTGCTCCAGTTTCTTCTGCTGTGTTCTCTTACTTCTCTGCTGTTAACCATCCCTCATTTCCCTCCTCCTCACCCGCCACTCTCCTTCCATCTCTCAGGAGTTTGCGACCTCAGGCTCCAGTAATACAGACACAGGGAAGGCAGCAGGTAACCTGGAGACCAAATATAAGGTGAAGGAGCTGGGCCTGAGCTTCAACCAGAAATGGAACACAGACAACACCCTGACCACCGAGGTCTCCATAGAAGACCAGGTGAGTTTGAAACCAGTTTAGCCCAAAATCAGGTTACACCGCACCAAACCAGCTCCGGACAGCACTTGATGTTAACTCATTGAACACCAGTATGTAAATGCATCCAATAGACTCTGAACATTAAACCCAAAGTTTAGTCAGTAATATTATTACCCCAATTTTTCTCATTGTTCTGTATCTGCTGTTCACCAATATGTAATCACTGGAGGCTACTGACGGGAGGACGGCTCATAATAATAGCCGGAACGGCGCAAATGGAATGACATCAAACACCTAAAAACCGTGTGTTGGATGTATTTGATACCATTCCACCTATTCCGCTCCAGCGAGTAACCACGAGCCCGTCCTCCCCAATTAAGTTGTCACCAACCTCCTGTGTATGTACTGTATCTCCTTCTCTGTCCTGTGTTTCTGTAGTTGGCTAAGGGCTTGAAGCTGGCTCTGGACACGTCGTTCGTGCCCAACACTGGGTAAGCTAATCACTCACTGGTCAATCATTACCTCCCTCCATATGCCTTAGTGGTGCACACGAACATTAAGGATTTTGAAATAAACAGCACCAGTAAAGGCAGTAAAACGGTCACTTGGGCAGTTTTGTTCATCCGTTGTGAAATTGGGGAACATAATGTCACAGCAATCCTGACACCCTCTCTACGTTCCTCCTGTCCCCTTCCCCTCTGTCTGCAGTAAGAAGAGTGCCAAGCTGAAGACTGGTTACAAGCGGGACTTCATCAACCTGGGCTGTGACCTGGACTTTGACATGGCCGGCCCCACGGTCCACGCTGCTGCCGTGCTGGGCTACGAGGGCTGGCTGGCTGGGTACCAGATGGCCTTCGACACAGCCAAGTCCAGACTGTCCCAGAACAACTTTGCCCTGGGATACAAGGCTGGGGACTTCCAGCTCCACACCAATGTGTGAGTACCTCTACACCTAACCCTAACTACTGTCCAGCAGAGGTTGCTTTGTGTTTGCGCAGAGTTGTTTTCTCCATGCGCAATTGTTGTTGTCATGATTCACCAGAAGTTGATTTAAGAGCTATGTAGCACCCTACTGATGAAGCCCATGGTGTTTTGTCCTCTCAGTAACGACGGTACAGAGTTCGGTGGCTCCATCTACCAGAAGGTGAACTGTCACTTGGAAACAGCCATCAACCTGGCCTGGACGGCCGGCAGCAACAACACACGCTTCGGCATCGGAGCCAAATACCAGCTGGACAAGGACGCTTCCCTGTCTGTGGGTACCACAACCACACATACAGAACCACATACCAGTCCATAGTGCCAGAACCAGAACCACACAACCATCCAAATACATGCTTGTCTCACCTCTTTGTGTCTGTCTGTCTCCCCCTGCAGGCCAAAGTCAACAACGCCAGTCTGATTGGAGTCGGCTACACACAGGCCCTCCGGCCAGGTAACTCAAAGCTGACCTTTAGACCAGATAACTAGCTGCATCTGTCTATATCTACACACCTTGCCTATTAGTACAAGGAGTTGGTTAGAAGAAAGGAAGAGGTGATGTCTATGCTCTGTATATGAAAGGAGCTGTACTTTGTGTGTGTTAAGACTGGTGTCTCTCTCTGTAGGAGTGAAGCTGACTCTCTCAGCTCTGATCGATGGGAAGAACTTCAACGCAGGCGGCCACAAGGTTGGCATGGGCTTTGAGCTGGAGGCATAAGGATGGAGGGGAGAGGGGGATGGGTGAAGGAAGGGAAAGATCCCGAATCTGACAAAACACACACACAGAGAGTGTGTCTTTTGGCCTTAACCCTACAGCCCTTAGCACCCTCTGAGACCTCCAGCACTATATTAAAATGGACAGACTGTTGAGAACCAAGTGTTTTTTTGGTTAGTTTTAGGTTCACCATTTCTCTGTATTATCTTAGCAATACCACTACGTAAGGGACATCTGTCATGCCATGGCACTGGAGCAGGCAGCCAGTGAGCAAGTCTCAAATAACACTCTATTCACCAGGAGTTTACTAATTCACATAGGACTCTGATCAAAAGTGGTGTACTGTATGCAGAAATAGGGTGTTTGAAACCGACAAGTCTGAAGTCAACCTTTTGTTCCACTTCCTCCCCATAAGCAGACATATCCTCTTTTCTGTGCGTGCACCTTTTTAGTAGGGTTTGATTGTGTGGTATAATTTCACTTTGCCTGAGATCATGTATTTAATCTACTTTTGACTTGTGACAAAATAAATTAGATTGACAGTATACTTTTGTTTGTGTATTTGTGGTACATTCTATTGATTCGATCAAAGCCAGAGGGGAGTTGTTTTCAAGGAATAACTTATTTTTTAAATGTCATGATGTTCTGTTGTCCCAGACCTTTTACAGACCTGTTTGTGGATGGATGTCCACTTTCAGTGATACATTAACAGGGACACATTGACACGAGCATACTGCAATAAAATGGGCGGCCAAGAACTTGAAAATGAGACCGTTTCATTTTCGGTTTCCAAATCAGGGAAAATATCTGTAGTACAGAGAACTTGAAGATTCCACCTTGACAGTAAGATTTGTTGACTGACTTGTATTCCCATTCCAGAACATAAAGCAATGTAACAATGGCTGAATGTTCTGCCCAGAGCCATACATTTAGAAAGTTAGGCCAACATTCTGTTACATAGCATTGTTTAAATATTCCCCATGTAATGTTAAGGAAGCTAACCTGGCTGCCATAGAATGTTTAAGTGTCATGTAAATGCATCATAATGCAGAAACCGCCTTGGCCTACTAAATACATGGTTCTTGTTCTGCCTAATGTCCCACTGTTTTCTCAATGTCTCTTGTTACCTCTGTTTTGACCATTTCAACTCTCTGTGTGTAAGTATCTCTGATTGCCAAACTAATACCCCATACATTTCTCCATTTGAATTCTCTTATTTTGGTTCAGAGTTTTGAGAAAGCATACAGACATGGTGGATATCTTCCTTACCTCTTTGTAATTACATTTTTTTTGTATTTTATTTTCTGAACTATACCACTATCATGCAATTTTGTGTCTGCTGTGCTTGGAAGAGGGAAGGTTGTCAATAGTTGGAATTCATGGAATAAAGAAGAATTTCAAAATCTTTGTGTCCTTGTTTTCATGCACATTTTGTCACTTGAGAAATACTGCACCAAACATCTTGGTTAGATGTAAGACCTTGGCAAAACCGTCAAAATTATTTACAGATTTCTTGAGTTATCTTGGATTAATTTGGACTAAGTTTGACAAAGTGTACAGGCTACGGCGTCAAACAGTACAAAAAAAAAAAATGCATGAAATGTATGCATTCACTACTGTAAGTCGCTCTGGATAAGAGCGTCTGCTATATGACTAAAATGTAAATGTAAAATGTAATTGCTGCTTTTTTCTCGTTTTTTAAGCAAAGGTATTTTAAGGGAGTATGCGAGCACAGATGTTCACTTCGCCTAGCTGAATTCTGCTAGGAGCTAACCGAACCTATAAACGCGGACACCTTTACAGTTTGTTACAATATCTATCAAGCAAATAGTTCCTTGGTGGTTGAAGTTCAATTCAACCAGATACACATACTTACACTTAACAATAATAAGACTACAGTAAAATACAACAAAATCAAACAACCAAATATTATACTGCAAAATATATTGAAACATCAATAAAAAAATATACAGTATACACAAAAACTCAGAGGATATCCTGCATCAGCCTTAGTTATGTAAAGTGAATTTGGAAAGTATTAATTCGGAAAGAATATAAAAGCTACAGCTAAAACTTTGGTCAGAAAATATTTTGTGGCAAGCATAAAATAAAATATTTGAAAGATTAGGAATCATCACCAGAGTTCAGTCCAGACCAGACTTGACCCCTTTAAGGACCAGTACCACCAGGACCTTAGTCAAGAGGACAGTTTGGATCTAACCAGGCCACTGGTTTAAATACAGCTATGTCACCTGGTTCAGTAAATACATTTTCCCCATTCAAATCTACTGGATTACTCCAATGCACCATGGTGTAGATTACAGGGGGTGTTGGCCATGTTAACGTGGACACCCCCATAAGCCTGGAAAATATCAATTTTCGTTCAATACATTCTTTTAGGGGCAACTCCAAGAGTCAATATCAATGTCAAATGGCGCAATGCACTCTGTTGCAGTAAGTCTTCCCCACCACACAGCAGCAGCAGAGGACCACAGCAGGGAGTCTGGAACGGGACAGCGCTTCTGTTTGACATCAGCTTGAGACACACCACATTAACACACTATCTGTCCACCAGTCTGTCCACCTGAAGGTGATAGGTGTGTGTGCATGTGTCTGTGTGTACTCACGGCTGCTGTAGGCTAGGTCTGGGGGTCAGTAGAGGGGGAACAGAGGAGGAAGAGCGGACCCCATCCACATGACTCCCACTCACGGGGCTGCGCACTTTACTCTGAATAACAACGAAGGATACACACTGATCAGGGGAGTGTGTGTGCGTGTTTCTATATATATTTGTGAACTCTCTCCTGTAGATTCACTCTCAGCCATCCTCTCCTATTCACTCTCAGCCATCCTCTGTACCAGGCCCTCTACATGGAGTAGCAGCTCCAGCACACACTGACGACACACCACCGTCTTACTGCAACACGCACACACACACAGCGCCAAGTCTAGGTCCAAAAGGTTTTTTAACAGCTTCTATCCCCAAGCCATAAGACTCCTGAACAGCTAATCAAATGGCTCTTTTAAGCTGCTGCTACTCTCTGTTTATTATCTATCCATAGTCACTCTAACTCAACCTACATATACATATTACCAGTGGTGGAAAAAGTACCCAATTTTCCATGAGTAAAAGTAAAGATACCTTAAAAGAAAATAACTCAAGTCAAAGGGAAAGTCCCCCAGTAAAATACCACTTGAGTAAAACTCTAAAAGTATTTGGTTTGAAATGTACTTCAGTATCAAAAGTAAAAGTATAAATCATTAAACATTTCTTATATTAAGCAAAACATATGTTTTTTTGTTTTTTTTAAGGATAGCCAGGGGCGCAGTTCAACACTCTGCCTGATCAGAGGCAGTAGGGATGACCAGGGATGTTCTCTTGACAAGTGAGTAAATTAGACAATTTTCCTGTCCTGCTAAGCATTAAAAATGTGACAAGTACTTTTGGTTGTCAGGGAAAATGTAAGGAGTAAAAAGTACATTATTTTCTTTAGGAATGTAGTGGAGTAAAAGTAAAAGTTGTCAAAAATATAAATAGTTAAGTAAAGTACATATATTCCAAAAAACTACTTAAGTAGTACTTTAAAGTATTTTTACTTAAGTACTTTACATCACTGCATATTACCTCAATTACCTCGACTAACCGGTGCCCCCGCACATTGACTCTGTACCGGTACCCCAGGGGCGGAAATCCCGGGGGGGACGGGGGGGACACGACCCCCCCATCCTGGGAAAAATATGATTTGTCCCCCCCAATATATCACTGAAACATAACTATGTAATTTAAATAATATTAATAATACGCAATGAAAGCAATTGTGCTGATTATAGACACTTAATAGCGCGTTTTTAAGTTTCAAAAGATTGCGACCCCCCGCCCTTTGCCTCACAATGGTTTGATCCACTGCCAGTTCCTTAGCTTGCTACGTAACTGCCGTGAGGTTCATCCAGTCAATCGCGGTCACACACACTAGCTGAATATGCAGAGCTAGCACGCAAATATTAACTATTAAGCTAGCTAGTACCTATTCCATTTATGTGGTGTCGTCAAAGATGGAATCAGCATGCAGATGATGTAAGTTAGTGCTTCAAAGTCCCTGTGATAAGGTTAGCGATAAACTGAAGTCCAAACTGAACAGAACTACACTCTCATCTACCATTGTCTTAAATATATTTAATGGTCTCGTTGCAAAAGCTAAATTGTCGCAAGGGAACTTTTATTTATTTAATTTCACCTTTATTTAACCCGGGTAGCAAAGATTATAACAAACACCACTGAAACTGAATTGGTGCTCGCTAGCTTTGCAAATTCAGCTATTGTTGGAAGCCAGCCAATATGAAACAAACTATTAAAATTACAAAAGGTTGCAGCATATGTTGTGTAAATGGTGAACTCATACAGCTGTCAACTCTTGTCATTTTGATCCGTTTCACATTTGCTAGCTACCTTTTAGATCGAAGCCCATATAGAATGATTGAAGATGATAGAAGCCCATCTCCTACTGTAAATAACCTACACACTGTGTGTGTAGCCAGCCAGGTAGAAAAATGGCAGAAAAATAAAAGACGGACATCAGAGTATTTTTCAATACACCAAAACGCATAGTAAGAACCCTAGTAGCCTAATATCTCAAAGACTAGTTGATAAAATGTTCATAAGAAAGAAATGAAATTCTAATGGAAATGTTTCACAATGATGTCATTAGGCAGAGCAGGCAACAGATGGCACACAGACAGCAGAGTTGGGGACAGATATGCAGGGACAGACTGGCAGAGACAGGGAGTCTCAGGTAAGTTTGTTGAGTCTTTGTTTGGCAACATTATGAAAGGTTCTCAATTTTTTTGACTTGTAAAATAGGAACATAATTGGAAAATGCCATGGATACCCCCACTCTCAACTTAAACTGGTGACTGAACTAAGGTTTGTTAAAGGCAATGGTATTGCTGTTGTGATTAGTTGTGTAGTTTTGGGTATCGGTAGTTAGGAGTACGGCAAACACCTTATTTCTTTGGTTCCTCAATATACATTTACCATATTACAATGTAGGCTATGTGTTACAGCACTACTTTTGGTGTCCCCCTCAGGAATTGCTCTTGAGAAAATTTCATGTAATTGTCCCCTCCAAAGTGGATATCAGATTTTCGCCCCTGCGGTACCCCCTATATATAGCCTCGCTATAGAGAAAGAGAGATCTGGAGACAGAAAGAGATAGAGATGAGGAAAGGGAGGGGGGAGAAAGAGGGAGAGGGGAGAGAGCGGGAGAGCGAGAGGAAGAGGGAGAGAGGTCGTTTTCCATTCTATAATGACATGTTCTCAGAATCACAAATAGACATCAGGTGTCTATAATCTATATGACGGTAAATGGTCATGAAGGGAGAAGTGGTAAACCAACCTCTGGGTTTCTCTCTGAGTTTGCAGAACAACTCCTTGGCCTTCCCCTCTCTGTGGCCCAAAAGAGGTGAGAACAGAGAATGAACATTTACAGTATTCGCTCACTAAAGGCCAAGCATCAGCTGACACAACGAAGCTGGTTAGATGTATTTATAGATCTTGCTCTGAGTTAACTGGACTGTTGAGATGTTTCTGTCGGTCTCTTACAGTTGGTCCAGGGCCTCTCCACTCATCCACAATTGTCTCTTGAGCTCCACAATGTCTGTCTGGAGGAGCATTATCTCCTCTCGCGTCACTGGGCAGCTCACGGCTGGGTTTCTCTTTGTAGTCCATAATAGTTTGCAAGCCCTGCCACACCCGACGGGCATCAACAGCCGGTGTAGTAGGATTCAATCTTAGTCCTGTATTGATGCTTTGCCTGTTTGATGGTTCGTCGGAGGGCATAGTGGGATTTCTTATAAGCGTCCGGATTAGCGTCTTGATCCTTGAAAGCGGCAGCTCTAACCTTTAGCTCGGTGCGGATGTTGCCTGTAATCCATGGCGTCTGGTTGTGATATATACGTACGGTCACTGTGGGGACGACGACGTCGATACACTTATTGATGAAGCCGGTGACTGAGGTGATATACTCCTCAATGCCATTGTATGAATCCCGGAACATATTCCAGTCTCTGCTTGCAAAACAGTCCTATAGTGTAGCATCCGTGTCATCTGTCCACTTCCGTATTGAACTAGTCACTGGTACTTCCTGCTTTAGTTTTTGCTTGTAAGCAGAAATCAGGAGGATAGAATTATGGTCAGATTTTCCAAATGGAAGGTGAGGGCGAGCTTTGTATGCGTCTCTGTGTGTGTAGTAAAGGTGGTCTAAAAAAAAATTCCCTTTGGTTGCACATATGAAATGCTGGTGGAAATGACGTAAAATGGATTTAAGTTTGCCTGCATTAAAGTCCCCGGCCACTAGGTGCGCCACTTCCGGATGAGCATTTTCTTGTTTGCTTATGGCCTTATACAGATTTTAGAGTGCGGTCTTAGTGCCAGCATCGGTTTGTGGTGGTAAATGGACGGCTACGAAAAATATACATTAAAACTCTCTTCGTAGATAGTGTGTTCTACAGCTTATCATGAGGTACTCTACCTCAGGCGAGCAATACCTCAATACTTACTTCCTTAATATTAGACATTGCGCACCAGTTGTTATTGACATATAGACACACACCACCACCCCTCGTCTTACCGGACGTAGCTGTTCTGTCCTGCCGATGCATAGAAAACCAAGCCAAATGTTTATTATCTGTGTCGTCGTTCAGCCACGACTTGGTGAAACACAAGATATTACAGTTTTTAATGTCCTGTTGGAAGGATGGTCTCGAACGGAGCTCATCCAGTTTATTCTCCAGTGATTGCATGTTGGTCAATAGAACGGATGGTAGAGGCGGGTTACCCACTCGCCACTCACAAGGCCCCCGGATCTGCGCACCTTGTATCTCTATCTTTTCTTCATGCGAATGGCGGAGATTTGGGCCTGGTCCAGGAGAAACAGTATATCTGTCATGCCCTGATCTGTTTCACCTGTCCTTGTGCTTGTTTCCACCCCTTCCAGGTGTCACTTATTATCCCCGGTGTATTTATCCCTGTGTTTCCTGTCTCTCTGTGCCAGTTCGTCTTGTTTGTCAAGCCAACCAGCGTTTTTGTGTCTCAGCTCCTGCTTTTCCCAGTCTCCCTTTTCTCGCACTCCTGGTTTTGAGCCTTGCCTGTCCTGACTCTGAGCCCGCCTGCCTGACCACTCTGCCTGCCCTTGACCTCGAGCCTGCCTATCGTCTTGTACCGTTTGGACTCTGACCTGGTTACTGATCCCCTGCCTGTCCTGACGTCGAGCCTGCCTATCGCCTGGTAGTGTTTGGACTCTGACCTGGTTTATGAACTCTCACCTGTACCCGACCTGCCTTTTGCCTACCCCTTTTGTTATAATAAATATTGGAGCTCAACCATCTGCCTCCTGTGTCTGTATTTGGGTCTCACCTGGTGCCCTTGTAATATCCTTCGCGTCAGACTCATTAAAGAAAAAAAATCTTCATCCAGTTTGAGGTGAGTAATCACTGTTCTGATATCCAGAAGCTCTTTTCAGGCATAAGAGACGGTAGCAGCAACATTACGTACAAAATAAGTTACAAACAGAATAGCACACAGAATAGCACAATTGGTTAGGAGTCCGTAAAATGGCGGCCATCCCTGTGGTGCCATTATACACAGTGTATAACAACATGCTCACATATTCACATATAGAGAGTAGAGACAGTTGCTTTAAGTTTAATTCTAGAGGAGAGAGAGAGAGAAAAAGAGAGAGAAAGAGATGGCCCATTTTCATTCATATTTTTCAGTTTTCTTAGCATTAGAGTTTGCGTGTACTCACGGACAAAGCGTATATTTTCTGGCATTGTGGATGGGGTGAACTGTGGCTCATAGCTGCAGGAGGAACGGTCAAACGGAAACACCAGAGAAAGGTCTGTCCACCTCCCGTCTATCTCCTGAGATAGAGAGAGAGAGAGAAAGAGAGAGAGAGAAAGAGAGAAATAGAGTGAAGATCCGTGAAGACTTCTCTGAGCTTTCTTATTAGACTTTACCCCTGCAATATCATGACTGCTCTATATGAAACACATTTTGATTGGATTATAGATTAGGTATAACATCAGATAGATTAGTGTAGTCGATGGCACACTGCCCCGCCTCTCCCTGTGGCAGCAGGGCTAGTCCCTCCTCCAATAGTAGTTCTTGATTGGTTGGACAGATGTTGGTCTCACACACGATTTGTTGCTGCAGATCAGCCACGCTCTCATTGGCCGAGACAGAGTAGGTGAAGATCTTAGCAGACACCATGTTCAATACTTGAACCACCTAGAGGGCTCCCGAGTGGCGCAGCGGTCTAAGGCACTGCATCTCAGTGCTAGAGGCATCACTACAGACCCTGGTGCGATTCCAGGCTGTATCACAACCGGCCGTGATTGGTAGTCCCATAGGGCGGCACACAATTGGCCCAGTGTCGTCCAGGTTAGGGTTTGGCCCGGGTAAGCCGTCATTGTAAATAAGAATTTGTACTTAACTGACTTGCCTAGTTAAATACAAATCAATCAATAAATAGAGAGAAACAGAGAATAAACAAAACCAATCCTTCTATTACAACCGACTGTCTTGCCAACCAAGGGTCCTGTGAGAGAGATTTGTATTGAATTAAAGAAAGAGAATGGATCTGAATGTGTGTGTCTGTGTAGTTTACCTTTTGCTCCAATATAGTCACAAGCTGAGAGAAGCAGTCGGGAGGTGGTCTAGGGGTCTGCCTCGCTCCTGGGGAGCCCACCTCAGCATCAGCTGCAGCCAGCCTTCTAGACGCACTCAGCAACAGACTACAACACAAATACACACCCCAATTATCAAATTACTTATCTTATGTTTTCTTCAATTGAAAGTACTTTAGTGGCCAGGAGCAATGGCCCCAGGTGGCGTTGTAGCGACTCACGTGTTAAGGTTGTTGGGCTGGGGCAGGTGACCTCCCCTGTCAGGTCCTCATAAACCACAATGTCATGATCCTGCTTCAACTTCAACTTATTATGCCTGAGAGAGGGAACGAGAAAAAGAGGAGAGAAAGAAAGGAGAGAGACAAAGAGGAGAGAGAGAGAGAGAGAGGGCAGATAATTTGTATAATAACTATAATGTTGATATATTCACAGGCATTCATGTATGCACACACACAGACACAGACACACACACACACCTAGCTTGACGATGCCAGTACTGTCAACACTGGCTACAGAGGCCCTTGTGGGCAGTACACACATCCTCCCTCATTCTTCAGTTCTTAACAGACTTTGATAGCGTGTTGAAATACAATAATATTATAACATGAGTCTGGAGTGTGGCCTATCATAACCAAACATCCTACCCTCTAGGAATAACATTCAACAGGTTTATTTTATTGTAGCTCAAGATTGTAAACAACAGGATGAAGAAACAATGGGTATGTGTGTGTGTGTGTTTCTAACAGGTGCAAGAACTATAAGAGGGTGAGAGCGGACATAAAACTGGTTTATTTTCCCCAAAAAGAAAAACAGTGAAAAAATGTATTTGACAAAGAGGAAGCTATAAGAGCTAAAAGAACAGAGCTAAAAGAACAGAGAGGAGAAGTGAGATCAGTTGTACCCACAATGCATCTCAGAATGGATCAACTCGTAAAAGTTTATCTCAGCTGGTAATCACGACAGTTTGAGGTACAGCAAAGGAAAAATAGTGATGACACTCATTGACATTAGTGCAAATGATAGGGAATAACCAATTGCAATGAAATCGTCAGCTGTGAATTCTATAGCACGCTTCAGACAACAACGGTGAATGTGACTGTTGCAATGGTAAAACGTTTGACATCATTTTCGCCTGACATGATCACTTTGCCTTGTCTTAATCTATGGATCATTGGGAAGCTACCGTCCCACCAGGCCAACATCCGGTGAAATTGCAGAGTGCCAAATTCAAATTACAGAAATCGTAATATTAAACATTCATGAAAATACAAGTGTCATACATCATTTAAAAGCTTAACTTCTTGTTAATCCAGATGCGTTGTCAGATTTCAAAAAGGCTTTACGGCGAAAGCACACCATCGATTATCTGAGGACAGCGCCCCACATACAAAAGCATTAAAAACATTTTCCAACCAAGCAGATGCACCACGAAAGTCAGAAATAGCGATAAAATAAATCCCTTACCTTTGAAGATCTTCATCTGGTTGCAATCACAAGGGTCCCAGTTACATAACAAATGGTCCTTCTTTATATCCCAAAAAAGTAAGTTTATTTGGCGCGCTTAATTCAATAATCCACCTGTTTCCTCTCGTTCAAAATGCATACAAAATGAATCCCAAACGTTACCAATAAACTTGGTCCAAACATGTCAAACAACGTTCCTAATCAATCCTCAGGTACCCTAATATGTAAATAAACAATACAATTTAAGACAGAGAATACCGGAGACCATTACCGAAGATAAAGAACGAAGTACACGCACTCAGCGGAACGCGCTACAAACACTACAGCCAAAATGGGAGCCACTTAGAAAAACTACGAATTCTATCTAATTTTTCAAAAAACAAGCCTGAAACTCTTTCTAAAGACTGTTGACATCTAGTGGAAGCCCTAGGAACTGTAATCTGGGAGGACTTCCTTTTATATTCCCATTCCCAGCCATTGTAATCAGAGGTCAGCTGAATTTGTTTTTTTTTCTGGATGGATTGTCCTCGGGGTTTTGCCTGCCAAATCAGTTCTGTTATACCCACAGACAATATTTTAACAGTTTTAGAATCTTCAGAGTGCTGTCTGTCCAATTATATGCATATCCTAGCTTCTGGGCCTGAGTAACAGGCAGTTTACTTTGGGCACCTCATTCATCCAAACCTCCAAATACTGCCCCCTATCCCAAAGAAGTTAATTATTGCCTAATATGTTGGCATGCATAACCTTCTTTTTTTTAAATACCAATTCCAATGGTTATGAAAAGCAGAATTCTGTACACTAATAATTCAATATTAAACTAGTTATGGCAGAAGGTTGAGTATGGCATTAGTCATGTAAACACATTAATCTGTTTATCTTAATCGGCGTAAGGTCATAATCGAAGTAAGAATACACCGACTAAAACATCTTGTTTTCTGAGCAATCTTTCAAATTATTAGGACATGCAAACAGTTTAATCGTAAAAACTGAAAGTTTACATCTTATAAATACTTTTCACATAAAAACATTAATAAAAATGTCTAAAAACCTGTTTTTGCTTTGTCAGATTGTGTGTAGATTGATGAGGAAAAAAACGATTTAATCAATTTTAGAATAAGGCTGTAACGTAACCAAATGTGGAAAAAGTTAAGTGGTCTTAATACTTTCCGAATGCACTGTAAATAGTCATCGAAAAAATAACACGTTCACTGTGGTAGAATGCTTCGATTGATTGATGATTTTCTGCATTTATCAAAGTCCCATCAGTAGCCTGATTTCAGATGTTTATTTTACCTTTATTTAACTAGGCAAGGCAGTTAAAAACAAATTCTTATTTTCAATGACGGCCTAGGAACAGTGGGTTGACTGCCTTGTTCAGGGGCAGAACAACAGATTTTTACCTTGTCAGCCCAGGGATTCGATCTTACAACCTTTCGGTTCTAAGTCCAACGCTCTTATTAAGACACCAGCTGGTAACTCTTAACCGGTTAGGACAGTTCATGAGGTCTCCTAAATATCAGTCGACTAGGTGTGACAGTATGACAGAGGCTTAACATAGCTTTTATTTTAACCCATAAGAGTAGGAGTGAAATGTCTATTCTCAGCACTTAAAACCAATTTTCTACTCCGAGACACTTTGTAGATACGGGCCCAGTACAACCAGAGAGAGATACACAAATAGAAAAGATAGGAGTAGTGTTCCGACGAATGAGGTACACAAACTGTTCTGGTCCTGCTCCTTGGCATAGCCCAGATCTATGATCTTATGTATCAACTACAGAGAGAGAGAGAGAGAGATGAGAGAGAGAGAGAGAGAGAGAGAGAGGAGAGAGAGAGAGAGAGAGAGAGGAGAGAGAGAGGAGAGAGAGAGAGAGAGAGAGAGAGAGAGAGAGAGAGAGAGAGAGAGAGAGAGGAGAGAGAGAGAGAGAGAGAGAGAGAGAGAGAGAGAGAGAGAGAGAGAGAGAGAGAGAGAGAGAGAGAGAGAGAGAGAGAGAGAAAACAGGATAATGATTTGTTACACTATATGGCGTATTCTTAGTATTTTCTAAGAAATTACATAGCAAAACAGTAACTACACATAACATACAATTAACTACTAAATATCAAATATACTTTGGGGCTCTACTGCCTTTAAGAACCCCTTCATTTAATAGTTATACGGACCCTGCCTCTCAAAGCAAGCACTGAACTCCAAGCACACACCTTCACCAGGAGGGCATATAGTATTGCTGTTCGCCGATGAGTGAAACATTTCACAATAAACATTTTTACGGTCAATTTAATCCAGACAGAAATATGTGTGTTTTGCGCTGTACCCTCCATGTAATGTTATAAAATAATACAAGGGCATACAGAAACACATAAACATAGCAAGAACTTGTTTTAATATGTCTGTCTGGCCTTCGTTACATAACTCTATTTGTGTCCATGCAAACCTACTTAGGAGCTAAGGGATGGATGGTATATTGCATCATTGACAAGATGGGGACATATTGGGCAAGGCAGGAACTATTACAGAGGGTGGGTGTCTGTCTGAATTGAGGTTTGCAGTGTTTGTGCTTCTGTGATTATCCAGGAATTGTCTGTGTGACTCAAAATCAGCTTAGCTTGTTGAGCTAAAGCCTAAGAATTTGTCAGGGAGCAGGAGTGCAAAGTCTTCAATTCCTAAAATCACACAGGGAGACCCACTCTCTTCTCTCCCTGCTGGAGGACGATGTTCTCTAGCTTCAGATCTCTCTGAATTATCCTGTTCTTATGGAGGTAAGTCAGTGCAGAGGGGGGCTAGAGAGCGAGAGAGAGAGACAGAAGTCTGGAAAAAATATCCTCTGTGTTCAACGTAAAACACCAAATAATGCATGCTGAGCAGAATTAGGCCGATATCCGCTAATTATCAAAATCCAGAAAAGAGCTGTTAAATTCTACAATCACCTAAAAGGAAGCGATTCCCAAACCTTCCATAACAAAGCCATCACCTACAGAGAAATTAACCTGGAGAAGAGCCCCCTAAGCAAGCTGGTCCTGGGGCTCTGTTCACAAACACAAACAGACCCCACAGAGCCCCAGGACAGCTACACAATTAGAACCAACCAAACCATGAGAAAACAAAAAGATAATTACTTGACACACAAACAGAGCAAACTAGAATGCTATTTGGCCCTAAACAGAGAGTACACAGTGACAGAATACCTGACCACTGTGACTGACCCAAAATTAAGGAAATATTTGACAATGTACAGACTCAGTGAGCATAGCCTTGTTATTGAGAAAGGCCCCCGATGGCAGACCTGGCTCTCAAGAGAAGCTATGTGCACACTGCCCACAAAATTAGGTGGAAACTGAGCTGCACTTCCTAACCTCCTGCCAAATGTATGACCATAATAGAGACACATGTTTCCCTCAGATTACACAGACCCACAAAGAATTTGAAAACAAATCCAATTTTGATAAACTCCCATATCTATTGGGTGAAATACCACAGTGTGCCATCACACCAGCAAGATGTGTAACCTGTTGTGTGTGTGTGTGTGTGTGTGTGTGTGTGTGTGTGTGTGTGTGTGTGTGTGTGTGTGTGTGTGTGTGTGTGTGTGTGTGTGTGTGTGTGTGTGTGAGTGTGTGTGTGTGTGTGTGTCAGGGCCCAGAGGGTGGTACAGTGTAAAACTCTCATCAGCAGGAAGTTCCCACCAAAGATCAACAGGGAGACAGGAAGATTAATAATTTGTGTGTCTCTCTCTGTGTGTGTGTGTGTGTCTGTGTGTGTGTGTGCTTGTGCTTGTGCATGTTTGCGTGTGTATGTGTGTGTGTTACAGGTTCAGTATGGTGTGAGTGCATGTTTAGCATGTCTGCATTTCAAGTGTTTTCACTTGTCTGTCTGTGCCTGCTCTCAGAGATGTGAGATGTATGAATTAACATATGGATTCCTGAGCATGTGTGTGTTTGTATATTTATGTGTGTCTCCTGTGAGTGAAAATGGTGTGGGTATATGTTCTGTACATTTACATGTGAGTGTTCAGGTGTAGAAGTCTGTACACAGTCTGTTCTTTCAAATCTGTGTGCATACCGGAGGGTGAGACGATATATGATTTGGTGTGTGTTGGATGATGTGTGCCTATGAATATCAGGAAGTTTGTGGTTAGTTTCTAGAGACTTGCAGCTTCATATTTAGTATCGTCAAGTCTGGTAAACAGGGTGATGGAAAATAATTGTATCAAAGTGTGGATAAATTAAACTGAAGTGAAACACAGTTCATCTAATGTCGAGCATCTAAACAGGCACACTCAATAATGACTATGAAGAACAATAAAAATGTATGTGTGGCCCCTCTTCTCCTGGCCTTTCTTCACTATGTAATATACATGTAATAACAGTAATTTACAAGACTCTATTATCCAAAGCAAGTACCTTACAGTAAACACATACGCTATATATACAAAGATATGTTGACACCCTTTCAAATGAGTGGATTCGGCTATTTCAGCCACATCCGTTGCTGACAGGTGTATAAAATCAAGCACACCGCCATGCAATCTCCATAGTCAAACATTGGCAGTAGAATGGCCCGTACTGAAGAGCTCAGTGACTTTCAACATGGCACCGTCATAGGATGTCACCGTTCCAACAAGTCAGTTTGTCAAATTTCTGCCCTGCTAGAGCTGCCCCGGTCACCTGTAAGTGCTGTTATCGTGAAGTGGAAACGTCTAGGAGCAACAACGGCTCAGCCGTGAAATGGTAGGCCACACAAACTCACAGAACGGGACCGCTGAGTGCTACAGCTCGTAGCGCGTAGAAATCATCTGTCCTCAGTTGCAACACTCACTACCGAGTTTGAAACGGCCTCTGGAAGCAACGTCAACACAAGAACTGTTCGTCGGGAGCTTCATGAAATGGGTTTCCATGGCCAAGCAACCGGACACAAGCCTAAGATCACCATGCGCAATGCCAAGCGTTGGCTGGAGTGGTGTAAAGCTCAGTGTAGCCATCTTTGAATGCGTCAACGTTATTTTCTCAATCTCTTTAGGGAATATTGTGACAAGTCAAAAGACCACATTTGGAGTGAATCTGACTTTTAGTCTATGAGTAGATTTGTATGATTATTTTAAGCATTACATAGACAAAAACGTAAATTGTTAATATTTTCCTTATTTTAAGATATGCCAAACTTAACCTGGTTCATCATGATCCTGTGCTAGATTCCCCTAAAAAGTTTCAAGTTGATAAGCCATCATGGAGTGGATTTAAAAACGGACACGTAAAATCTGATTAACCAACCCCATATCTTTTCTCAAACTAAATTAAGAGATGTACAATGGCCTACACACCAAATTTTGTGTTATTTGGATTTATGGGCAATGAAAATAAGTTATTCAAAAGTTTGCAAAAATGTCCAAGATGGAGGAAAATCTATCCTGAAGGACCTTATGGGCCCTTGAGGCAAATTTGTTCAGCATGAGGAAAGACACCTGCATACAACATTTCAAGTGGTCAAACGGGGCGACCGATATGACGGTTTAAGTGAGATTTTTTTTCCAATTTTTTCCATTAGAACAATAAGAAAAAAATACAAAAAATCCACAATGCAGCTGCGCTGCTACCAGCAACAGTTTGGGTTTTACGGTGGGTGCCTTTCAGATGTTTAAGCATTGCACTTGTACTACCACTACGGATTACTGTACCTCTATTCCACTTCCTTCTCATTTAACTTCTCTACGTTTTGCCATACTGGACTTCGCTGCTGTCGCTTGCCTTTCTCTGCAATTTTTACAACTGTTAACGACGATTATGTAGTTGTGGAGAGTCGAGTTCAAAATAATTGATTTCTCGACTCCTTGCATGTGGACTCAGCGTTCACTCCCATTTCTGAGAATCAACATTCGATTCCTAGCTCTTAAAATGAAGTATTTTGAAACGGGGGAGACTAATAAATTGCCATACTTCCGAGAACTTTTCCGAGAATCTTTTCATAACGAGCTAGCGAGGGTCAGAGAGAGGGGAGGGGAACAGTACAGACAATTCGGCACCAGGCAGACATTCTGAACCAAGGCCCTTGCGCGACCAAAATTCCGCCCCCACAAAACTGGAATTGCCCCAGTAAGCAAAATGACGTTGAAAATACGTCTAAAACACAGCTTTTCCAGACGTTGAAGTTAAGTTTAGGTTCAATTTAGGTTCTGAATGAAAGGTGAAAAAGGTATTTTCCGTTTGTTTAAAATACATATTTTTCAGGATGTTGAAAAGGCATCTTTTCTGGACATAGAAAAATTCGTATTTTCCAGACGTTGAAATCAAGTTAATTTTCAGTTCTGAATGAAAGTTGAAAATACTTATTTCCCTGATGTTTAAAATATGTATTTTACAGTCATTGAAAATATGTATTTTCCGGATGTTGAAATCAGGCTCATTTTTGGTTCTGAATGAAAGTTGAAAATAAGTAATTTACAAACGTCTATGTTCGGGACAAATCAAGGCTGGTCCCGTCCAGACACAATCTGAACCAAACCAAACAGAAAAAAAAGTTACATCTGTTGATGTTGAAATCAAGGCCGGTCTGGACCGCACCAAATCTGAACCAAACATAGACGTCCATGATTGGTTCAGATTTGGTCTGGATCAGACCAAAAACCAACGTCTGTGGATGTGGAAACCAAGGCCAGTCCGGAACTGCACCAAAAAAAGATATCCAAAAGGCATCAGCCCATGTTTACTGAGGTGTAACATACAGTGTTGTCTGAAATTGCATTTTATGAATGCCCATCTATGTGGTAAGCCTACCGTTTGAAAAACACAAAATAACGACGTCCTGACAAGACCAAAAAAAGACGTCCAAAAGACGTCGGGTTGTGCTTACTGGGGCGTACCCTATGATGTCTGCCCCCAACGGAATTTTATGAACGCCCATCCATCCATGTGGTGGTGGTAGGCCCAACGTTTGTAAAACAGGCCATTGCATTGGCTTTATTAGTCCTGATTCCTGTGACTAATTCGTTTGGCTATTTAAGCTCTGAATATCTGCTACCCAAATGTATCAGTTATCGTGAGCCCATTTGCAATGTGTTTACACAACGGGAAATGCAGAAGTATTTTATTTTTCGCTATGATCAGCTTGTAAAAAATGTACAGATACAAACTTAAAACCACTGATCATGACAATGGGGTGAAACTCCCGGACAACAGTTGTGATTGTCCATTCATATTATCCATTTTACTTTGACCTGTCCTGTTTTTAGGACATGTTGTTTCTTAACATGACAGCTACTTTTTGATTGAGCACCCTTTAGGTTAGGCTATTTGATCGGAGAAACCTGTAAAAAAGTGTCCGTCTGATTACATTGTCATACATTTTATCTCCAGCCTGTAGGCTACAGAAAAGGCCACACACTCTTTCTACCATATCCTATATCTGCTAAGTGATTTATGATACATCTCTCCAACAGCACTCTGGAGAGTCGCGCTGGGAATGGACAAGCTACATATTTTGCGCCCCTGCCTTTGACAGACTGGGGTCTGCTTATCAAAGGGCGGCATCAGCGCTCACCTAAAAAACGATATACCACTGTTTGAGAGCAATTGTCCTTGTTTTTCGGAAAATTATGTGAGGTTTTGTGTTGTTAGAGGTGGGTCTCGGCCAGTTTAACTCAGAAAATACCAACCTCGTCAATCTGCCGCTAGGCCCATCTATTGGCAATCGAAAGCTGTGTCTCATAATCAAATCAAATCAAATTGTATTTATCACCTGCGCCGAATACAACAGATGTAGACCTTAACATGATATGCTTACTTACAAGCCCTTAACCAACAATGCCGTCTTAATAAAATAGAGTTAAGAAAATATTAACTAAATAAACTAAAGTAAAAAAAAGTTAAAATAAAAGTAACACGATAAAATAACAGCAATGAGGCTGTCTACATGTTACTGGTACCGAGTCAATGTGCAGGGGTACAGGTTAGTCAAGGTAATTTGTACATGTAGGTAGGGGTAAAGTGACTATGCATAGATAATAAACAGCAAGTAGCGGCAGTGTAAAATCACGTTTTAAATACAGGGGGTACCGGTCAATGCAAATAGTCAGGGTGGCCATTTGATTAATTGTTCAGCAGTCTCATGGCTTGGAGGAGAAGCTGTTAAGGTGCCTTTTGGACCTAGACTTGGCGCTCCGGTACTGCTTGCAGTGCGGTAGCAGAGAGAACAGTCTATGACTTGGGTGAATGGAGACTTTGATTATTTTTTGGGCCTTCCTCTGACACCGCCTAGTATATAGGTCCTGGATGGCAGCAAGCTTGGCAACAGTGATGTACTGGGCTGTACGCATTACCCTCTGTAGCGCCTTAAGGTCGGATGTCGAGCAATTGCCATACCAGGCGGTGATGCAACTGGTCAGGATGCTCTCGATGGTGCAGTTGTAGAACTTTTTGAGGATCTGGGGACCCATGCCAAATCTTTTCAGTCTCCTGAGGGGGAAAAGGCATTGTTGTGCCCTCTTCACAACTTTCTTGGTGTGTTTGGACCATGATAGTTTGTTGGTGATGTGGACACCAAGGAACTTAAAACTTTTGACCCACTCCACTACAGCTCCATCGATGTGAATGGGAGCATGTTCGGCCCTTCTTTTCCTGTAGTCCACGATCATCTCCTTTGTCTTTCTCACGTTGAGGGAGAGGTTGTTGTCCTGGCATCACACTGCTAGGTCTCTGACCTCCTCCCTGTAGGCTGACTCATCGCTGTTGGTGATCAGGCCTACCACTTTCGTGTCATCAGCAAACTTGATCATGGAGTTGGAGTCGTGCATAGCCACGTAGTCGTGGGTAAACAGGGAGTACAGGAAGGGGCTAAGCACAAACTCCTGAGAGGCCCCCGTGTTGAGGGTCAACGTGGCGGAGGTGTTGTTGCCTACTCTCACCACCTGGGGTCAGCCCGTCAGGAAGTCCAGGATAAAGTTGCAGGGGAAGGTGTTCATTGCCAGGGACCAGAGCTTGATGACGAGCTTGGAGGGCACTACGGTGTTGAACGCTAAGCTGTAGTAGAATGAACAGCATTCTCACATACAGTTGAAGTTGGAAGTTTATATACACCTTAGCCAAATACATTTAAACTCAGTTTTTCACAATTCCTGACATTTAATCCTAGTACAAATTCCCTGTCTTAGGTCAGTTAGGATCACCACTTTATTTCAAGAATGTCAGAATAATAGTAGAGAGAATTATTTATTTCAGCTTTTATTTCTTTCATCACATTCCCAGTGGGTCAGAAGTTTAGATACACTCAATTCGTTTTTGGTAGCATTGCCTTTAAATTGTTTAACTTGGGTCAAACTTTTTGGGTCGCCTTCCACAAGCTTCCGACAATAAGTTGGGTGAATTTTGGCCCATTCCTCCTGACAGAGCTGGTGTAACTGAGTCAGGTTTGTAGGCCTCCTTGCTCGTACACGCTTTTTCAGTTCTGCCCACAAATGTTCAATAGGATTGAGGTCAGGGCTTTGTGATGGCCACTCCAATACCTTGACTTTGTTGTCCTTAAGCCATTTTGCCACAACTTTGGAAGTATGCTTGGGGTCATTGTCCATTTGGAAGACCCATTTGCGACCAAGCTTTAACATCCTGACTGATGTCTTGAGATGTTGCTTCAGTATATCCACATAATCTACCTCATGATGCCATCTATTTTGTGAAGTGCACCAGTCCCTCCTACAGCAAAGCACCCCCACAATATGATGCTGCCACCCCCATGCTTCACGGTTGGGATGGTGTTCTTCGGCTTGAAAGCCTTCCTCTTTTTCTTCCAAACATAACGATGGTCATTATGGCCAAACAGTTCTATTTTTGTTTCATCAGACCAGAGGACATCAGACCAAAAAGTACGATCTTTGTCTCCATGTGCAGTTGCAAACCATAGTCTGGCTTTTTGATGAAAGTTTTGGAGCAGTGGTTTCTTCCATGCTGAGCGGCCTTCAGGTTATGTCGATATAGGACTCGTTTTACTGTGGATATAGATACTTTTGTACCTGTTTCCTCCAAGGTCCTTTGCTGTTGTTCTGGGATTGATTTGCACTTTTTGCACGAAAGTATGTTCATCTCTAGGAGATAGAACGGGTCTCCTTCCTGAGCGGTATGACGGCTGCATTGTCCCATGGTGTTTATATTTGCGTACTATTGTTTGTACAGATGAACGTGGTACCTTCAGGCGTTTGGAAATTGCTCCCAAGGATGAACCAGACATGTGGAGGTCTACAATTT
The DNA here is from genome assembly GCF_901001165.1 of Salmo trutta. Taxonomy (NCBI): domain Eukaryota; kingdom Metazoa; phylum Chordata; class Actinopteri; order Salmoniformes; family Salmonidae; genus Salmo; species Salmo trutta. The sequence continues at coordinate 13,894,837 of NC_042983.1, read as the reverse complement.
TTTCTGAGGTCTTGGATGATTTATTTTGATGTTTCCATGATGTCAAGCAAAGAGGCACTGAGTTTCAAATACATCCACAGTTACACCTCCAATTGACTCAAATTATGTAAATTAGACTATCAGAAGCTTCTAAAGTCATGACAACATTTTCTGGAATTTTCCAAGCTGTTTAAAGGCACAGTCAACTTAGTGTATGTACATTTCTGACCCACTGGAATTGTGATACAGTGAATTATAAGTGAAATAATCGGTCTGTAAACAATTGTTAGAAAAATGACTTGTGTAACGCACACAGTAGATGTCCTAACCGACTTGCCAAAACTATAGTTTGTTAACAATAAATTCATGGAGTGGTTGAAAAACAAGTTTTAATGACTCCAACCTAAGTGTATGTAAACTTCCGACTTCAACTGTTGGTATTCCTGTTGTCCAGGTGGGAGAGGGCAGTGTGGAATGCAATTGAGATTGCATCGTCTGTAGATCTTTTGGGGCAGGATGCAAATTGGACTGGGTCTAGGGCCCTCATGTGCGCTTGGCATTACTTTTGTGGAAGCGTGCATAAAATGCACTGAGTTCACCAAATCAAATACATTTTATTTATATAGCCCTTCTTACATCAGCTGATATCTCAAAGTGCAGTACAGAAACCCAGCATAAAACCCCAAACAGCAAGCAATGCAGGTGTAGAAGTTCATCTGGTGAAGAGTTATCGTTGGGCATGTCACAGCTAGGTCTTCCTTTGTAATCTGACATGCGTCAAGTATCAGAGCCGGTGTAATAGGATTCCACCTTGTTCCTATAGTGTACTTTTTCCTGTTTGATCGCTCTGCGGAGGTCGTAGCGGGACTTCTTGTACACGTTTGTGTCCTCAGCCGTAGCCACAGGGTGTGTGTGTAAGAATAACACACCTTCCTCAGGTCTCCTCCTTGGCAGTACTCCATGGCCAGTAGATGCAGATCGTTGATGCCTAAGGAGGACTGCAGTCCTTCAGGAACCTCCCTTGCTGCTACCACACTTACATGGTCCAGTCTGAGAGAAAGAAAGAGAGTTAGAGAAGGGAGGAGAGAGACAGTTATGTACTGTTACATAACTCTACAATGTATAAATGTGTTTTTGATTGTCGCAGGCTGAACTGTCCTAAAATTGTCCGAACCTGTAAAAACCCTAAGGACTTAATTGGTTCCAGATTCTACAGGCAAAACAATAACATTGGAACATTATGAACAATACCACTGTATAATGTTTAACTATCAAACTGTACTTAATATAGAACAATAACACTGTATAATGTTTAACTCTTGTACTATACTGTACCTAATATGCAAGTGGTTAGGCAGTACAGATGATAGTAATCATTAGGATAACAAATAGTCATGAGGTCATCATCGGTCAGCAGAGAATATACAGTCAGTGTGTGTTTTAGTCACATAATCGTACTCTGAGAAATAACTGATTGCTAACCCGAACACGATCAGAATATCATAACCACCCATACACCATTGGAAACTGTGACACAGTAAAGTGAAATATGTATAACTGGACATGGAAAGCATCTCCCTCTTCTCCGTAGTGTCTGTAAGGTTAGCCAGGGGCGAAAGTAGATTTAATTTCTTCCTACAGTATGATTCCTTCTTAATTTCTTCTTCTACGGTATATGTGCAGTACCTCATAAGTGTGCACATGCTTGCCCATGCAAGAACATTTTTGGGGGGCCTAAACATAGAATTACATATAGAATTCCTATTAATTGAATACATTCTCTGTGGGTCTAATAGTAAAGATTTATTGTTTAACTTTGAAAATGTATTACCTTTCAATGTGAAAAAACATAACCACCCAGCTAGTACACAACGTTCTGAGAATCATATGTTTCTTAGAGCTTGTTGAGCGCGGGGTTGTCCTATGGTTATTTTGCATACAACCTTCCCACAACTTTCTGGGAATGGTGCAGAATAGTTGCTTGGCTTTGAAACATTATGAGCACATGGAACTTTACAAAAAACAAACATTATTTTATTACTTTAACAGAACATTTCCTAAAGGTTAAAACATGGTTACATGTACATTTTGGTAATGTTCTAGGAACGTTTTCCAACTGATTTGACATTGGAAATGCTCTCAAAAAGTTCAGAGAACATTAAGAAAACATTTTCTACTGTGGGAATTTCAGTACTACAGCATAACGTTTTCTACAGGTTTGCTCATGGTTCGTTTTAAAGTAAAGTTCTCAGAACGTTCATAGAACGTTAAGAAACAATGCTCTTCTGTGGGAATTTTGGAACTTCTGCATAATGTTTTCTGCAGGTTACTTCATGTTTCTATTTAAAGTCATGTTCTCAGAACATTACAAAAACTTTCCATAAAAACACAAGAAAACATTAGTAACGTTCTAAGAATGTTAGTTAAAAACATATACTGTACATTCCGTTCTCAGCGTCAACAAAACTTTCTCTATCCTCTATTCGTGTGTTCAGGTGTGTTGGCCGCACCCACTAATTGGCCACACCTAATCTTAATTAGTGTTTGTTTCCTTTGAAATGGGGTCTGATTGAATAGACTAAAATGAAGAGCTTTGAGTGAGTTAAAAAAAACATGACATGCTAGCTCCATACTGGTGGTGTTGTGGGCTAATTCCATTGATAGAGAACAGAATATTGTAGATTTGAATCTCACTGACGTTGTGCCACAGTAAAAAAAGAAATGTGTTTGCACGATTAATGCCTAAGCCAAATAATTTACATATGTCCTTGTCACGGCTGTTTGAAGGATCGGACCAAAATGCAGCGTGTTCGTAGTTCCACATATTTTATTTATGGTGAAACTAAATGCAATACACAAAAAATACTTGAATACACAAAAACAACAAACCGTGACGCAGAGAGGAAAACACACTACTCAAAAGATAATAACCCACAAAACAGGAAGAGAAAAAACCCTACTTAAATATGATCTCTAATCAGAGGCAACGAGGATCAGCTGCCTCCAATTAGAGATCAACCCAATCAATCCCAACATAGAAATAGAAAAACTAGAACATAGAAATAGAAAACATAGAACAATCCAAAACACCCCCTGTCACGCCCTGCCCTACTCTACTATAGAAAATGACATCTTACTAGGGTCAGGACGTGACAGTCCTATCTGTGCTTGGGCTTCAAAACAGTTAACCTAAGATAGCAGTGTTATTAAAGTCTTAATGAAACGTTAAGTAAGTTATTCAAAACCTAAAAAAATACTTTACATTTCGTTCAAAACATTCACAACATTTAGAGAATGTTCTCAGAATGTGTTTAAATACCTTCAAATAATCTTAATTTCCGTTTTCAGAACATTAATAAAGCCTCCCAGGAAAACTTTCAGGGAACCATAGTAAAATGTTCTCAGAACCTCACTGCAACCTAAAAATGTATGTTCCCAGAACAGGCGGTGTTATTAAAAGTAACACTGCCTGTGTTATTAAAAGTCATAATAAAACATTCAGTGAAAGTTTTAAGGAAGATTCAAAAACCTCCAAATAACCTTTACATTTCCTTCAAAACATTCACAACATTTAGAGAATGTTCAGAACCTTATTTAAATACCTTCAAATAACCTATACATTTGTTTTCAGAACATGAATAAAACCTCCCAGGAAAACTTTCAGGGAACCATAATAAAACGTTCTTAGAATCTCTGCAAGTTCCCTTTAACCTACAAATTTGGAGCGTTTTCAAGTCCATTCGTTAATTTCTCATGCAGGTGACATGATGTAATGATAAATAATAGTGTAATTGTCACGGCTGTTTGAAAGAGTGGACCAAGATGCAGCGTTTTTGTAGTTCCACATGTTTTATTTAAATCAGTGAAACCGAATGCAACAATTAACACTTTAAGTAAATACAAAACAAACCATGACGCTGGAGGAACATAAACCTCACGAAGAACAATCACCCACAAACACCTGTGGAACAAACCTAACTTAAATAGGACCTCCAATTAGAGTCAACGACAACCTGCTGCCTCTAATTGGAGGTCATGCCAAATAACACCAACATAGAAACCAAAACATAGACATACAAAAACCAGACAAACACCTCCTGTCACGCCCTGACCTAATCTACCATAGAAAATAACACTCACTATGGTCAGGACGTGACAGTACCCACCCCCAAAGGTGCGGACTCCGACCGCGCCTAAAAACAAACAATACAAAGGGAGGGTAGGGTGGGTGACAACTGTCTATGGCGGCGGCTTTGGTTCCGGGCGTGGTAATCCCACTGCCCGCTGATCCCCCCGTATGACTGGGGGAACCATACCATGGGTCATCATCGGATGCTTCGGACCACCAATCGCCGCTGATGACTCCAGGCTGCAGACCGCCGCTGATGACTCGGGGCTGCAGACCGCCGCTGATGACTCGGGACTGCAGGGCGTCGCTGGAGGCTCCGGACTGGGGGGGGGGCGTCGCTGGAGGCTCCGGACTGGAGGGGCGTCGCTGGAGGCTCCGGACTAGGGGGTGTCGCTGGAGGCTCCGCGCTGAAGAGCGTCTCTGTAGGTTCTGGACTGGGGACCTTCGCTGCAGGTTCCGTGCCATGGGTCATCACTACTGGTTCCACGTCATGGATAATCACTGGAGGCTTTGTGCCATGAATCATCACTGGAGGCTCCGGGCCATGGGTTATCACTGGAGGCTTCGTGCCATGGATCATCCCTACAAGCTCCGGGCCATGGATCATCACTGGAGGCTTCGTGCCTTGGATCATCCCTACGGGCTCCGGGCCATGGATCATCACTGGAGGCTTCGTGCCATGGATTAACACTACAGGCTCCGGGCCATGGATCATCACTGGAGGCTTCATGCCATGGATTATCGCTGGAGACGTCGGACCATCATTAGAGGCTTCCTTCGGGGCACTGGAACTGGTCTCACCGGACTGGGGAGGCGTACTTCGGACCGCGTGCTCACAGCAGGCCTTACCGGGCTATGGTGGCGCACTGGAGGTCTGCTACGTGGGGCTGGCATAGGAGGCGCCAGGCTAGTCACACACACCTTCGGGCTAGTGCAGGGAGCAGGAACAGGACGTACTGGGCTCTGGTGACGCACTGGAGGTCTGCTACGTGGGACTGGTATAGGAGGCGCCAGGCTAGTACCACATACCTTTGGGCTAGTGCGGGGAGCAGGAACAGGGCGTACTGGGCTATGGTGGCGCACTGGAGGTAGAGTGCGTGGAGCAGGCACAGGGTACACTGGGTCTTGGAGGTGCACTGGAGGTCTGGAGCGCACGGCCTGCACAACCCGCCCTGTCTGGATACTCAACTCCGCTCGATCACTGCGGGGTGCGGGCACAGTTCGCACCGGCCTTTGTATGCGCCCTGATGACACAGTGCGCGTCACTGCAAGATACGGTGTCTGCTCCATCACTTGCTCCTCATAGTAAGCCCGGGAAGTTGTCTCAGGACTCCATCCTGACTCTGCCCAACTCCCCTTGTGCCCCCCCCCCCCTAAAAATGTTTTGGGGCTGCCTCTCAGTCTTGCCTTTACGTGCATTTAGAGCCTCCTCTCGTCGCCGCTCTGCTCTTGCTGCCTCCACTTCTTCCCATGGATGGCAATTCCATCCCTTCTGGATCTCCTCCCATGTCCAGGATCCCTGCCGTCCAATATCTGCTCCCATGTCCATTCCTCTTGGTGCTCCTTCTTACGCTGCTTGGTCCGTCTTTGGTGGGTGATTCTGTCACGGCTGTTTGAAAGAGCGGACCAAGATGCAGCGTTTTTGTAGTTCCACATGTTTTATTTAAATCAGTGAAACCGAATGCAACAATTAACACTTTAAGTAAATACAAAACAAACCATGACGCTGGAGGAACATAAACCTCACGAAGAACAATCCCCCACAAACACCTGTGGAACAAACCTAACTTAAATAGGACCTCCAATTAGAGACAATGACAACCTGCTGCCTCTAATTGGAGGTCATGCCAAATAACACCAACATAGAAATACAAACCTAGAACCAAAACATAGACATACAAAAACCAGACAAACACCCCCTGTCACGCCCTGACCTAATCTACCATAGAAAATAACACTCACTATGGTCAGGACGTGAAAGTAATAGCCTAAACTGTGATATTATCATGTTCAACCAGTACGGTGTAGCCTACCCCCACTATTTATTTCACCCCTGAGGTTAGCTGACGTACGCTGGGCAGTGCGTGTGAAGTTATTGGGGTGTCTGTAAGTGTATGATATCGTGTGTATGAGGTATTATAATGTATCTGTAAAGTGTGACTCAATCAAAGGTTTTCATGCCACACGCACAGAAAACCTGAACCTGAAGCTGACTTTGGCTCAACATTGAAGGGCTGATAAAGAAAAATGTATTATATTCTAATAAGGCAAATATTTACGTTGTACAGTTGACCTTGACTGCAAATCTGATGTTATTACATTGATACAATAGCAATATGGGTTTATACTCTGCATGGACAAAGCTACGACAATGTGTGCGTGTTTGTGTAAGTGTGTGTTAGTGTGTGTAAGTGTGTGTGTGTGTGTGTGTGTCCTGAGGTTTAGCAGTACGTGGGTGCAGGAGAGGGTTGTGGTTGAGACCAAGTCTGTCTGACAACAACACAGTCGTTAAAGCATGACCTGAAAACAAGAAAGCCTCACACCCATTCTCTCTCTCACAAACACACAAAAGCACACACTGACAAATTACCTCTCCACACCCACACCCATATTGACACCAGGAATTAGCCCCCCCCCGCCTACACATTAAATCCGACACCAACCAGAAATAATTGTCACACCCCCACACACACTGCCACTCGCCAACAAGCTACCACTGGCACCAAAGCGAAGACGATCCTGTGCCAAATGACCAACACAGAACCCACATACTGAAATTGCCACAGCTTTCAGGTCATTTTACTACTGCAGAATCTAAAAATGGCTGTGTTGTAGTTTTTTTCCTGCCCCATTGTGGACTGCAATAAAACTAATTAGGGAACATAAGTCAGAATGTCATCAGAGAATCATGGAATGTGCCATGACATCTTATGTGGCCTGAAAGATCCAAGATTTCCTGAAGGTTTCCATCTAATCTAAGTGATGCTGTGAGTAATTTAGGCTCCTAGTGCGATTTGGTAAGAATTTGGTAATAAACCTAATCTGTCAGGTTCAAAGTGTCATCTTCCTATCATACTCTACTCCATAGCTACCCCTAGATCTGATGCAAACAGATACACTACATTACTAAAAGTATGTGGACACCTGCTTGTGGAACATCTCGTTCCAAAATCATGGGCATTAATATGGAGTTGGTTCCCCCTTTTCTGCTATAACAGCCTCCAATCTTCTGGGAAGGCTTTCCACTAGATGTTGGAACATTGCTGCAGGGACTTGCTTCCATTCAGCTACAAGAGCGTTAGTGAGGTCGGGGACTGATGTTGGGTTGATTAGGCCTGGCTCGTAGTCGGCGTTCCAATTCATCCTAAAGGTGTTCGATGGGGTTGAGATCAGGGCTCTGTGCAGGACAGTCAAGTTCTTCCACACCGATCTTGACAAACCATTTCTTTATGAACCTTGCTTTGTGCACGGGGGCATTGTCATGCTGAAACAGGAAAGGGCATTCTCCAAACTGTTGCCACAAGGTTGGGAGCCCAGAATCGTCTAGAATGTCATTGTATGCTGTAGTTCACTGGAACTAAGGGGCTTAGCCCAAACCATGAAAAACAGCCCCAGACCGTTATTTCTCCTCTACCAAACTTTACAGTTGGCACTATGCATTCGGGCAGGTAGCGTTCTTCTGGCATCCGCCAAACCCAGATTTGTCCATCAGACTGACAAGATGGTGAAGCGGGGTTCATCACTCCAGAGAATGCTTTTCCACTGCTCCAGAGTCCAATGGCAGCGAGCTTTACACCACTCCAGCCAATGCTTGGCATTGCGCATGGTGATCTTAGGTTTGTGTGCGGCTGCTCGGCCTTGGAAACCCATTTCATGAAGCTTCCGACGAGTTCCTGTGCTGACGTTGCTTCCAGAGACTGTTTGGAACTCAGTAGTGAGTGTTGCAACCAAGGACAGCCAAGTTTTAACTCGCTACGTGCTTCAGCACTTGCCGGTCCTTTTTCTGTGAACTTGTGTGGCCTACCACTTTGCAGCTGAGCCGTTGTTTCTCCTCGACGTTTCAACTTCACAACAACAGCACTTACAGTTGACCGGGGCAGCTCTAGCAGGGCGGAAATTTGACGAACTGACTTGTTGGAAACGTGGCATCCTATGACGATGCTACGTTGAAAGTCACTGAGCTCTTCAGTAAGGCCATTCTACTGCCAATGTTTGTCTATGGGGATTGCATGGCTGTGTGCTCGATTTTATACACCTGTCAGCAACGGGCTTGGCTGAAATAGCCGAATCCACTAATTTGAAGGGGTGTCCACATATTTTTGCATATATAGTGTAGGTCTGCAGCTCCCCTAAACCCATTGTAAAGCTAGGTGAAGCCAATACCATATTGCTAACACCTATGCAAGTCCCTCGAGATGGGTAAGAAAAAATAGTTTTCACCTCATCGTGATCTGTATCTCCAGACACCAGCGCTCTCTGTTCCTCTCACTCAGCTCCTGATGACAATGCTTAATGGCTATCTGCTCCTCTGTGTCCTACACAACAACACACACATAGGATTAGACACACACACACACACACACACACACGACAATACATACAGTAAACACACAGAAAGAGACAGGTCTGACATAAAGCCTGTCTGAAGTATAAGAGCCACATAAATCAAATTAACACTTAAATTATGAGCAACACATAATGAGCTGTACGACCTGTTCTCATCACTTATTTTGGGTATTACGATGGCCTCATCAACAATGATTCAGGAAGTAGCAGATGTCCCGATAAAACAATGCCAGTGGGAGGGGCTGGCAGCGCCCTCACGCCCTTCCCCCCGTGTCATTTCCACTTCCTATGACCCACCAAAGTTACGTGGAAGTAACACTGATGATTACTGTACATGTCGTTTTTACCCTCTGTCTTTTCTACGAAGGTGCACTTTTTAACCACAAATGCATTTTTAACATGAATCATCAATCCTGACCTTCAGTTAAGGACATTGATCACGTAGCCTACTTGCTCATTCAGCTCTAATGCTTGGTATCAGTTCTAGCTAACTGGTGACTACCCTGATTGGTTACAGGATGAGTGAGTGTTCTACAAACAGTGTCATCAGTCCCCAGAGAAAAGGATCACGGCCTACGCTGGGCCAAAACACAGCCAGCACACAGACATGGCCCGCCAAAAGTGGAGTGAGCAGTTGTGGACAATAAGCAATGGAGACTATAGACTGAAAGGTGGCTGAAGGGACAGAGCATGAGATCCAGGAAAAGGAAGTTAATGTATGCGAGCATCAGACCTTTCTCTCTGACTCCTAAATTGTCCTTTATATAACGTCACTACTCAGGTAGATCCAATGACCTTCCTCTCTCTGTGGTCTCTGAGGAGCTCATCAAATCAAATATTAATGCTCACATACATTAACTTCCTTTTCATAACTCTTATAATATGAAATGACAACGAATCATGTTAAGCATCAGCCAGCAAAGGGATTTGATACCATACTTACAGGCACTGTCATTACCACTGACCTACATAGTTGGTGGGGGTCCACGCAGTACTACCACTGTGCCCTCTAAGCTGAATTCACTTGAGACTACACTAAGCAGCATTTCCAGTAAATTAAGTGGTGCAGACAGACAGACAGACAATGCACAGACAGTGGAGGGAAGGGCTAACTGAATGGGTGTGGACCAGTTCCCATGGTGTGATCTATAATACTGTACATCTACGTCCCTCTCATCCTGTGACTAGGTGTGATGTCATAGGCCAGCAAGGATGTAGAGTTCTATGGGCCGGATGAAAGGATAAAGCTGAGTGCATTTCCTGTAAGTTACATTTAAAGCATTCACCCTATGTAGAGAGGGAATGAGGGAATTAAATATTACATCCAATATGACTGTGTAAGAACCATAAAGGTTTATGCCATCACTGAGGCAGCTCATACATGACTATTAGCCTATCATGTATATAGTCCTAAGCATGCCTGGAACTTTTGGGCACAGGAGGGATCAAGTTTCTTTGGCTACTACTTGCCCTATAATGACAGGGTTACTAGCTCAATATCCATAGTTGTTGCCTCTTAATACATACATTATAGGGCTACATTATGACAACACTGAAATGACAACACTGATGCTGTATTGCATTGTCAGCAGGCTACAGGAGGACAACATCAACTGTATTATTTATAAAGCAACAGCCAGCATCACAGCAGTATCATGTGTAGCTTTGAGACACAACATCGAGAGTGTGTATTGAGCCCCACAGTGGAGGTGTCATATTACCCATAAAACCTAGCGGTCAAACAGGGAAATGGTTCCAATACTTTTTCCACCATTCATTTTTTCCATAGGGGATTTTAGAAACAATTCAAATAAGGGCTGTGTTTTGTGTAGGCTTACCCTGGCATGACGTTCTGATAACCATGTAAATCTCTCTCGGATAAGGTGACTTTTATCAATATATTCCGCTCTATTTCCTCTCAGATTCGGAAATGCTAATTAGCATCAAAGTAGACATCGTGCAAAACTACAAATCCCTGCAAGCTCCTGCACTTCATCTCTAGCTGTGTCAAGTGTCAGTGTGCAGCGGGTAGGACGGAGTCAGGCGCAGGACACAGAACTGAGTAAAAACGTACTTTACTCGAATAAATCACAAACTAATTCCATACAGGGAAAATATTCCAGCTCGACACAAAAGAGCGACCACTTAACAATGAACAAACATGCACAAAACCATGTGGGAACCAGAGGGCTAAATAGGGAATAAATTATAACGTAATGGAAACCAGGTGTGTACAATCAAGACAAAACAAATGGACAAAGAAATGTAGATCGGTGGTGGCTAGAAAGCCGGTGACGTCGACCGCCGAACGCCGCCCGAACAAGGAGAGGCACCAACTTCGGCGGAAGTCGTGACAGTACCCCCCCTTGACGTGCGGCTCCAGCAGCGCGCCGACACCGCCCTCGGGGACGACCCGGAGGACGAGGCGCAGGACAAGGCGCAGGACGATCCGGGTGGAGACGGTGAAATTCCTGCAGTCAGGAAGGGTCCAGGATGTCCTCCACCAGCACCCAGCATCTCTCTTCCAGGCTGTACCCCTCCCACTCCACAAAGTACTGAAGGCCCCTCGCCCGACGCCTTGACTCCATGATGGCTCGCACAGGGCCCCCTCGATGTCCAGAGGGGGCGGAGGAACCTCCCGCACCTTAGACTGCTGGAGCGGGTCAACCTCTACTATAAATGCCAAGGAGGGATCAGGATGAGCCAGCACGGGAGCCGAGGTAAACAGAGCCTTCAGGTGACCAAAAGCCCTGTCCGCGCCAGCTGACCACTGCAGTCGCACCGGTCCCCCCTTCAGCAAGGAGGTAATGGGAGCCGCTACCTGACCAAAGCCCCGGATAAACCTCCGGTAGTAGTTGGCAAACCCTAAGAACCGCTGCATCTCCTTTACCGTGGTTGGAGTCGGCTATTTACGCACGCCTGAAATGCGGTAATTTTCCATCTCCACCCCTGACGCGGAAAGGTGGTACCCTAGGAAGGAAACAGACTGTTGGAAAAACAGACATTTCTCAGCCTTGACGTACAAGTCATGCTCCAACAGTCGACCAAGCACCCTGCGCACCAGAGACACATGCTTGGCGTGTGTAGCGGAGTATATTAAAATGTCATCTATATACACCACTACACCCTGCCCGTGCAGGTCCCTGAAAATCTCGTCTACAAAGGATTGGAAGACTGATGGAGCCTTCATCAACCCATACGGCATGACGAGGTACTCATAGTGCCCAGAGGTGGTACTAAATGCCGTCTCCACTCATCCCCCTCCTGGATACGCACCAGGTTGTAAGCGCTCCTGAGATCCAATTTTGTGAAGAAGTGCGCCCCAAGCAATGACTCTGTCACACTGGCTATGAGAGGCAGTGGGTAACTGTACTTCACCATGATCTGATTTATACCTTCAATGTCAATACACGGGCGTAAACCTCCATCCTTCATCTTCACAAAAAATAAACTCGAGGAGGCAGGTGAAGTGGAAGGCCGAATGTATACCTGTCCCAGAGATTCGGAGACATATGTTTCCATAGCCGCCGTCTCCTCCTGTGACAGAGGATACACATGACTCCTGGGAAGTGCTGCGTCTACCAGGAGATTTATCGCACAATGCCCCCGTCGATGGGGTGGTAGTTGAGTCGCCTTCTTCTTACAGAAGGCGAGAGCCAAATCGGCATATTCAGGGGGGATGTGCATGGTGGAGACCTGGTTTGGACTCTCCACCGTGGTTGCACCTATGGGAACTAGAAAATAAAGGAAAGCCGCACACTCTAAGAGCTCAGATGCAAAAATGTAATAACCAACGTTTCGACAGCAAAGCTGTCTTCATCAGGGTATCATCACAAACACTGCGAGATGAGTCATTTATATAGTGTCAAGAGACACACAGGTGTTTGTAATCATGGCCAAGTGTGGCCTAATATCATTGGTTAACTCAAATATTTAAAAAAATGGCATACAAAGAACATACAAAAAGACAAACAAATGGATAGCATACGATCATAGCATTTGTAGTCTAAAATGTATCTAACAAACAATTACAATGGCAAAATCACAATAATCACAAGAATGGCTTCAGATCAAAGTCTATGTTGAGACCGAAGGGAGCAAGGGTCTTTAAATTAAAGATCCAGTAGCGGCTAGAAAGCCGGTGACGTCGACCGCCGAATGCCACCCGAACAAGGAGAGGCACCGACTTCGGCGCAAGTCGTGACAAGATGACACCTTTGCTAACGGGTATTGTGTCAATTTAAAACTTGCACAAGACTGTTCACAGAATTGTCCTTTTAAAGAAATGCAGCCAATTTATTCATTACTACATTTAGCTAACATTATATAGTTAATCCTCGATTAAGCAGTCTGGTCCAGATCCTCATGGCATTTGTAGTTCTTTATTATAGCCACATTATCAAAACGTCACACCAGGGTAACCCTACATGAAACACAGCTCATATTTTAAATGTTTCTAAAATCTCCTATGGGAAAAATGAATGGTGGAAAAACAATTGGAACCATTTCATTGTTTGACCGCTGGGTTTTATAGGTATTATGACTCGTATTGTGGTACTCTATGGCTTGGACTCCCTGAGTTGTGCATCCATCTGGTGGGTGGCGACTGAAAATAATGCTACCACAATATTGCCGGCTTCACCCACAAAAAACGTCCCTGTCAACAAAAGCATATACTGTAATCTCTAGGAAGTCTACTTACCAGACATAGAGTGAAATGTGTCCCTTGCTATCAAATAAACGTCTGAATCCAACTGCAACTTATTCCTGCTGTAGATTTTGTGTTATGAAGTCTCGCTTGAAGTGCGTAGTAGGCACTCGCCAGGAATACGGTGCTTTTGTTGGCAGGAAAGTATTTTTTTGTGGAGCTATAATATAATATTGTGTTATGGTTATTTTCCGTCGCCACCCACCAGATTTATGCACAACTCATGGAGTCCAACCAATACACGGACTCCCGATGTTGTGTCCTAAACCTATGTCATGCGGATAGTTTGTGTTTCCATTTATAAACATATCCTTATATTGTGTTTATAAACATCATAAGCTTTTTAGTTGTTGTTTTCCACTTAGTAGAGAACACTACTGGCATAGTCTTGCCCGATGCTACTGTAATATAGCACAATTACCGCATCTTTCGCTCGTGACTTGAGTGACTGTAGAATTAGTCCTACGTGGAACATAGACTTTGCCCAACTAAAAACGTTTGCTTTATAACGATAAACCCAGCTACCTGGCATACACTTTTGATAATGAAAGTAACTTTGTAACACTAGAAGTCCTATTTCCTGTAAACCTGCACTGTTCGGATTTTCGTTATTTAGCCCTCCGAAAAGGCTCACCAGGAAGCACACAATGTCATGACTCGTGTTTTGTCCTTAATTTTATTTTAAATCAAATGACCACAGGTCATAAACCTGAAATACAACAAACAAGTAATGACAATATATTATTCAGATATATTATTTAGTATGTTATTCAAGTAATATAATAATAATGTAAATAATAAATCAAATAAGCCTGCAACACCATCAAAGATGTGGCGAATCTGGCTTAAAACAGCACTGACTACATCACCCAGAATGCCCAGCGCCAGAGGAGCATGCGCACAGTGACTCTGCCGTCACAGGTTGCTATGGACGCTGTCACAGGACACAGAACCCTTGCCACCACATGCCTCGTCCAAAGGATTTACACACAAACGCAACATAATGCGGCACTCCACCATGGATCACCGAACCAAACCACCGCTATCTCCACCGCCACCAGAAACCAGCAGAGTGCTCCGAACAAATCAGCACAATGCAAATGGCTGATAATAATAGCCCAATGCTATACAGCATCTGGTTCGCTGAGCCACCGCACCCAGCGAGCCACAAGTTACTCCCGGCCAACCAACACCGACACAGCGAGGCAAACGCTCAGTGCACAAACACACAAGTGACAAACATCAACGCTAGACTGAGTAGTTCGCAGTTACATACCAACGGGCTGTGTGCTCCTGATGATTGTCTACGGTGAAGTGATTACCAGGTGCTGTAATTTAAGTCTCTAGTGAAGCTGCGCATGCGCACATAACGTAACATATCTGAGCATCTAAGAAACTTAAAGAAATCACTCGTTCCCCATTTAACTGAACACATCAGACACATTTGCTTCTCTTTTATCTATTTATATATATATTTTTTCTTTTCTTTTCCTGAGTGACTTAGAAATCGCAACACCTCCCACTTGGCCGACTGATCGAAGATCCAAGGAGGGCACAGTCTCTTGAGTCTCTCAGTGAGAATTTCAAACTAAAGTCCAGTCTTTGTAGGCATTTACAAACATGTATTAACTAAGGAGGTAGGCTCCACCACCTTTCCTCCTACTGAGTGTAGGTTTGCCCTCGAAGCACTCAGTTGCCTCCCAGGGTTACCCGCTAGCTAAGCAAAGAACACAGAGTCACAGTCTTTGGGTACCCATGGCGAGGACTTATCTTACCTCCTCTTGGTCTTCAGCAGGAATCAAGATCACCAACCTCCGCACATCCCTGCGAATGACGATTTTCGTGTGCATGGTAGAGTCCTTTCTCCGGGCCCTGGGAACCATGGGAGCAGGAAGACCCATGCAGGTTGTTATGTCCGCATCCCGGACAACCCCCTTCTCGTCTGGATATGTTGTAGCAACCCGGCCGAGCCGGAACTGCCCCCTCAGAGCGTTCTGGTCCGCAATCCAGACTACGTCTCCAACCTTGATACTTCTCTCTGCTCGGTGCCACTTGTGTCTTATGAACAAGTTTGGTCCTGCCAGTTCGCTCCATTTCTTCCAGAACCTGTTGACTCCAGCCTGGACAGCCCTCAGCCTGCGCCAAGAGCGGGTTTCCATGTCAATTCCGTGTATGTCACCTCCCTGTCCGGTGCGCCCCAGGATAAGGGAGTTGGGCGTCAAGTACTCCACTGAGTCCTCTTGTTCCTGTGCCCTGGCGTCGATGGGTCGCTCATTAGTCAAGTTGGCTGCAGAGTAGAGAAGGGTCTGGAACTCCCCCCAGGTGTAGCAGCCAGTTGTTCCACCAAGACTGTTAAGAGCTCTTTTAAGGAGCTTGACAGCTGCCTCTGCTGCTCCATTCCTGTGTGGCGAGTCTGCAGGATGAAAGTCCCATTGCCACTCTGTGCTATTTCTGGCAGCCTTGTCTTCAACGGATGCCTTCTGCAAACAGGCCAGGTGCTTGTGTAGCTCTCTCAGAGCAGGCCTGGCTCCCAAGAAGTTTGTGCCTCTGTCTGACCATAGCTTTTTGGGATGCCCCCTCAGAGCAGTGAACCGGGAGTAGGCCTGAAGAAAGCTCTCAGAAGACTGGTCGTCGATGAGATCAGCATGGACGGCTCTGGAAGTCATGCAGCAATACACGACTCCCCAGACCTTTTTCTTGGTTCTTTTCTTAACAGCGTCCCTCACTTCAAAGGGTCCAAAGAGGTCTAGTGTAGTATACTCAAATGGGTGTGCTCTACTGGTACGTTCCTGAGGAAGAGCGCTCATCACTTGCTGGCACAGCCGGGCTCTTTGCTTCTTGCAAGTGATGCACCTGTTGACCACCTTCTTCACTGTCCTCCGACCTTGCACAACCCAGGCCTTTCTTTTAGTGTGCAGCAGTGTGGCAGCCACCCCTTCATGATTCGCTTCGTGAGCTTCCCTCGCAAGCAAGGCCCCCAGCCACGACCGGAACGGGATTAAAGGTACAGCGGTTCCGTCTTCATTCCAAGACTGGACTCTACCACCACAAAGTAAGAGTCCATTGTTGTCATCTTTCATCACAACAAGGCGGTGTAAGGTCGTATCCTGAAAGTTCACGCCGTCTTGGGCTGCAAGGGCTAGGTCTTGGAAAGCCTCTGTTCTCTCTACCACAGACAGCCTGGGCCCCCTCACCTCCCACTTTGCTGAGCTCGAGGCTTGGTAGCTTGTCCTCAACCAGGATTCTGCCGCTCTTCGAACCCAGGCGATTGTTCCACACAATTTAGACAAGCTACTGAATCGTTCGGGCCCGACAAGGCGCACTAGAGCTACACCCCAGGGCTTCCTCTTTGGCCTCTCTACTGCTAGAGTTGGACCTTGGTCTTTCATCTGCGGTTCTGAGAACTTTTCTGCCTGAGACCTGGTGACTACAGCTGAGAACGCTCTTCTTTTCAACCTTTTAACGTCATCAGCCACGCTGGTCACTATCTCACTGGCCGTCTTCACAGGCCCCTCAGCCTCAGGCCAACTCAGGAACTCTGGGCCTTGTTGCCACTCTGACCCTTCATCGAGTTCCTCAGGAGTTGCTCCCCTTGTGATGATGTCTGCTATGTTCAGGTTGCCCTCAATCCACCTCCAGTCTTCCACTGGTCCAGCCTTCTGGATCTCTCCGATGCGGTTAGCGAAGAAAGTTTGGTAGCCATAGCTATCCTTGTGAATTGCTCCCAGGATTGTTTGGCTATCCACGAAGTGGACCCAGCGTGCGACCTTGATGCGGCAGTGCTTTACAAGGTATTTTCTCAGGCGGATCGAAAAGACAGCACCACATACCTCTGCCTTAATCACGTCTCCTTTCTGGTTGAGAGGGGTAAGCTTTGCTTTTGACTCAACCAGCCTCACTATGACCCCATTCTGCGTCTCCCAACGGAGATAGAGCACCACGCCGTAGGAAGCCTCACTCCCATCTGAAAACGTGACTCCCATTGGATGGCATATAGCTTCAGTTGTTGTGAGGCTTCTTTCGAACCTGATCTGGGCAAGTCTCACATATTCTTCGAGGAGTCTTATGGAAGCCTCCCGTAGTTTTGGTGAGAGTGGGTCATCCCAAGTGTCCTTAACTGGACTGCTTATACTCGCTTCTTGGTAAGCTTCTCTCACAAGCATAACCCCTTTCTGCTTTGCGGGTGTGGCAAGACCAATGGGGTCGTAGAATCCAGCGATCTGGCTTAGCAGCATCCGACAGGTCAATGGGTTTGGAGTTTTACCTCCGACTTCCTCTTCGTGCAAATCGACTCCTGTTCTCATCTTTCCTCTCTTCTTTGAGAAATTTACAGAGGTCATCACACGAAGT
Source organism: Salmo trutta (assembly GCF_901001165.1). Taxonomy (NCBI): domain Eukaryota; kingdom Metazoa; phylum Chordata; class Actinopteri; order Salmoniformes; family Salmonidae; genus Salmo; species Salmo trutta. Next base: position 13,877,105 of record NC_042983.1, on the reverse strand, counting down.
TTGTCGGTCTCTGGTTCATAACCGACTCCAAGTGCTTTGCTCTCTTCGTCCCGCATCTGGTTGGGTAACACCAGCGTTTTGGGCACACTCACAGTTGTCTTACTGATACTGGCATCAGTTGTGGTTGCTGACCTCCCACTTTGGCCTGATAAGACCCATGGCTTAAGGGAGAAGCCTCCAGCCTTTAAGATCTTTTCCACTCCTTTGGTGATTTTCTCCAGTATCTGCAAGTCATTGTGGGACGTCAAGATGTCATCCACATAACTATCTTCTACCACAACCCGGCGCTCCTCAACCATGGCTGCAAACTGGGGCAGGTTGGCTGTTTCTCTCATTGCCACCTGGGCGATACAACCAGCAGGTTTATCGCCAATGTTGACCCTGACGACAACAAAGACTTCGATCACCTCCTCAGGATTGTCTCTCCAGAGGAATCGATGGAGGTGTACTTCTTTGTCTTCTAGCCAGACAGAGTTATAATTTTTTTTCACATCGCCCAGGGCGGCGTACAACCCAGTCCTGAATCTCAGAAGCACGCCCCTTATCTGATTTAGGACATCAGGACCCTTGTACAGTAGGTCATTTAAACTTATTCCCATGAATTCTTGGCTACTGTTCCAGACAATTCTTACAGGGGTAGTGGTTGAGTGAGGATTAGGAGCAACTAAATGACTGATATACCACTTAGGTCCCTTCCAGCTATCAATTTCCTCCTGGGTGACTTTAACGGCAGCCCCTCTTGAGACCATATCGTGGATTTGCTCTCTGTACGCAGCCTTCCATTCCGGCTCCCTCTCCAGTCGTTTCTCAGTGTTTAAAAAGGTCGCTTCCACTGCACGTCGATTGTCAGGCAGCGTTGTGGGGTCTCCTTTCCATGGGTAAGCTGCATCCCAGTGAGGGGATTCGCTGTGCTTGTCAGCTTGCACGTAGGTGAGACATTCCTTTATTTTCTCCAAGTCTCTTTCCTCTCCTAGGGTAATTTCCTTGCCTCCAGGGGGGCACCTACCGCATCTGCAGCCACCACACTGAGGATCACAGGCGGCGCCAATACTGTCCCACTTGAACCATTCAAAAACTTCTTTGTTGGTAGTTGTAGTGTTTCGGAGGATTGCGTCTTCTTCCACCGAAACTCCACTGGGTCCTCCTGTCTTCACGAGAATCTCTTTGTACGCCCTTGAAGCTGTTCTCATTGACCTAGCGAAATGTGTTTCAGACCTGTGCACTGCCAGGTCTATCACTTCAAAGAGGTCAGGATGCGTTCCACCAACAGTCTTCCCAAGGGGACCATCCCAGAGGACGAGGTCTCCAACTACTCTGACTGGCTGTGGGACCAGGCGACCCTCTCTATGGCTAATAAACAGGTCGATCTTTTCGGGCCGGACCAAGTCCTTGAGTTGAACATTTGGAAAGAACTTCTGCAGTTGCTGTGGCGTGACAGCTTGGTTCACTTTCGCAACATCTTCCAAGCCGTAACAGAGGAGTTTGTGCTCTGCTATTGTACCTCTGGGAGTTTTTACTCTCAGCCTCAGGGTATACTTCATGGTAGTAATGGTTTTCTCAATCCCTCCAACACCTTGGACAATCAACTTAATGTTCTCACCATTTAGCTTGAGACGCTCTGCTGCTTTATTAGAGATATAATTAGTATCTGAAGCGAGATCAATCAACGTACCGACTAGCTGGCCAGAGTTTGTCGTCACATCCAGTAGCATCATTATGACAGGGCACTCTTTTGGCTCACAACCAATGCTAGCACATACTTTTGTTGTGATCTTATTTGAAAAGGCTTCTTTGAACTCTGCTCGCACCTCTGGAGAAAGTTTGGCAAGGAGCTCCTCCTGTTTGTTGGTTAGTCCAAGGCCCCGTTTCCCCAATTTTGCATCGCTCTGCTCTCCGCTCTTTTCCTCTTTCTTCTTGATCTGTGACTTTGGACAGAGCAAGTAATTGTGGTCTGAAGAGCCCTCTTTCTGACAGTCATCCTTTGAGCATAGATACTTTTGTGTGCAGCCGCCATCGTCACCATGAAGGCGCAAGCACTTAAAGCATGCTCCTGCTCTCCTAAGCTGAGCCTTCTTGCCTGTCAGATTGAGCTTCTTGAAGACCTTGCAGGCGAACAGCCTACCTCCGTGCTCGTTGTCTCCACATGTGATGCATGAGCTTGGTTGAGCGCCCTTTAGGGTGTTTCCTGATGTGGCTCTGGTGAATGCCCTCCTTTCCTTTTTCTTTTCGCTCGACCTCTCAGTATTGTCCGCCGAGCTAGGCTGTAGCTGGTCTAGCTCCTCGAGAATGTCCTCCTGCTTCTTCAAGTATTGCAGTAGACAGTCAAAGTGGTAAGCTTCTTTCAGGGAGTCAGGAAGCTTACTTTCAATCGACTGCACAACCACTCGGTTCTTCACAGCATCTTCCTCCCCTAAGACTTGTAGGTCACGAAGAGCTCTCTCCACGGCTTGAATCAGTTCGATTGTCTTCCTCGGATGGTTTCCTTTGATGGGGCAAAGTCCTTGCACTTCTTGTGCAATCAGCAGCAATATTTTTGGCTTATTCCCGTACTTGTTGTCCAGGAGCCTGAACACGTCGTTGGCGGATCCACAGCTGGACAATACGAGGTCCCTCTTGACTTTTTCATCTAGGCTTCCCAAGAGATGGAATTTTCTCACATTTTCCAATCCATGAGGGTTTCCCAGACGTTGCAAGTCCTCCCATTCAGCTTTCCAGCGGTAGTAATCCCTCATATTACCAGCAAACATGGGCAAGCGTGCACGTTCTAGGCTGATCTGGGGCCTGTAGTTGTAAGTCCCAACTGGCTCCTCCTGCTCCACAATTTTCACTTTTCCCAGTTTCCCTTCGTCGTCGGATTGAGAACCGCCTTTCCATGCCCACTCATCCCACAGTTTTTCACGCCTTTTCTTCAACTTCCGGATCTGGTCCTTTGACTCTGTTGCCTTGGACCGAGGGATCAAATCTCTCCACTCATCCAATCCTCGTTCGAAGTTGTTGACCTCCCGTTCCAGGTTCCTATGAATCAATTCACATTCCCTCCTGGTCATATGGTGGTGATCGGTGTCCTCGGCCTGGTCCATGGCTGATCCAGCCTCTTCAGTGAGGGTGGTAATTTCCGCCTCAGCGAACCTTGTCCAGAAGCTGATCAGGATGACTTGTTCAGTTTCATCAAACTTACAGTCACATTCTGCTGTTTTTCCGTCAATGTTTTCCGCCTTCTTTTTGGCTTCATCATCATCCACTTCTTTCAGGGCCGTGGCATACTCAAACCCTGCATCTCTGACTCTGGAGTGATCCACTTTAAAGTTCCTCCACTCACTTCTCATTTCACTTTCCCCCAGTGCACAAGCTCTGGAGGTGAGGTAATTGGCTCTTCTAGTGAATGCAGTCTGGGCTGCTGACCGCTTCTGTTTTAGCCTCTCCAGCTCCTCCTCTGATGCTACCATCTTGCCAACTTTTCTAGCGTTTAACTCAAGCTCAAGTGTTTTCTGCCAACTGGGTTTTAAGTAGTCCTTTAATTGTAGACTCTATCCTCTTCTTGGCTTTCACTCAGTAATGATTTGCCTGGTAAGTCAACAGATGAGCAGACAGCTTTATGGGTGGACTGTTTGCTTATCAGAAGTTAGTCTCGTGACGAATGTTCTAGCACTTGCATTATCCATGTAAAGGAGAACCGTGGTTTATGACTCTTCGGATTTTCGTTATTTAGCCCTCCGAAAAGGCTCACCAGGAAGCACACAATGTCATGACTCGTGTTTTGTCCTTAATTTTATTTTAAATCAAATGACCACAGGTCATAAACCTGAAATACAACAAACAAGTAATGACAATATATTATTCAGATATATTATTTAGTATGTTATTCAAGTAATATAATAATAATGTAAATAATAAATCAAATAAGCCTGCAACACCATCAAAGATGTGGCGAATCTGGCTTAAAACAGCACTGACTACATCACCCAGAATGCCCAGCGCCAGAGGAGCATGCGCACAGTAACTCTGCCGTCACAGGTTGCTATGGACGCTGTCACAGGACACAGAACCCTTGTCACCACATGCCTCGTCCAAAGGATTTACACACAAACGCAACATAATGCGGCACTCCACCATGGATCACCGAACCAAACCACCGCTATCACCACCGCCACCAGAAACCAGCAGAGTGCTCCGAACAAATCAGCACAATGAAAATGGCTGATAATAATAGCCCAATGCTATACAGCATCTGGTTCGCTGAGCCACCGCACCCAGCGAGCCACAAGTTACTCCCGGCCAACCAACACCGACACAGCGAGGCAAACGCTCAGTGCACAAACACACAAGTGACAAACATCAACGCTAGACTGAGTAGTTCGCAGTTACATACCAACGGGCTGTGTGCTCCTGATGATTGTCTACGGTGAAGTGATTACCAGGTGCTGTAATTTAAGTCTCTAGTGAAGCTGCGCATGCGCACATAACGTAACATATCTGAGCATCTAAGAAACTTAAAGAAATCACTCGTTCCCCATTTAACTGAACACATCAGACCCATTTGCTTCTCTTTTATCTATTTATATATATATATATATATTTTTCTTTTCCTGAGTGACTTAGAAATCGCAACATGCACGCTGGGTGGATCCGCCCACAAGAGCATAGTGCATTCTTGTTCTGTGTGAGAAACTGAAGGCCAAGTGTAGAGTGAATAGAGTGTGTCCCTACTGTAGACTGCAGACCCTCCTATTGGTTCCTGCATGAACGCCCCCCCCCCCCTCCCCTCGAGCACGACACCTTCATGCTTGGGGGTCAAAAGGTATTAAAGATAAGATAGGAGAACAAGTCAAAGGAGACAGAGGGGAAAACAACAACCTAAGCGGTGGTGTATCTGAATGTGCTTTACTTCCTTGCGGAACGGCTGAAAGGACCTGGGGATAGTGGACAACTGTAGGTCGAGTACAGGGCTTAACATGTCCCTGGAGGAGATTTCGACTTGGAAAAGCGGAAGATTTTCAGAAGGAGTTGGGTAATTGGTTAAGGGAGGAGGGTTGGAGGGAAAGAGAGATGAGGTTGAAAAGAGAGGGAGAGGGTATGTCAAGGAAGATTGGTGTTAAGTTCAGACAGAGTGAGCCGGATGCCAGTTAGAGTTTTGGAGGTGAAATGGAAGAGGTGGAAGGTGTGGTGAGGAGCTCGGAGCCCGAGCCTTGCATTGATGGACATGGTTATGATAGAGATAAGTTTGGTATTGTATGAGTTAGATTTTTGAAGAAGTCGGATCAAGACATTTTGGCTGATCCATTGGTGGTTTCAGGTTGGGTGGAAAAGATGGTGGGTGTTGTTGAGTTGGTGATAGTCATCCAAAATGGACTTTTGACGTTTGTGTTCTTCTGTTCAGAGGTAGCAGGCGCTCCGTGTGACGCAATTTGGAAAAATACCTTTATCTTGCGTTACGCTTAGGTACGTGGCTCCAGTGAAGGGAATGATTTCTGGGGTAACGTTAAGTGTGGAGGTGGAGCAATTGAAGTTGAAGATTCTTGGTGTTTGTGGCGCCCGCCGTTTGGTGCGACGCAGACGGAGGGGACACAGTTTGATCTTTTGAGCTTTGATTCAGAGTCTTTACCTGACAATGTGATGTTAGGATATATGAGTTATGATGTTAGAGCTTTTGTGCCAAATCCACTGCGGTGTTATAAGTATCACGTTAATGGGCATGTCGCAGCAGTGTGTAGGAGGGAGATTTCAAGATGTGGGAAGTGTGCAGGAGGAATGGGACAGAGGAATGTGTCGTTTCGTTGGAAAAAGTAGTGTGTGTCAACAGTAGGGGTGCCCATGTTGCTGGGGATCGGAGGTGTCCGGTGCGAGTGAGGCAGATGAGGTGGCCAGGGTCAGAGTAGTGAAGAAGGTGTTGTATGCTGAGGCAGTGAAGAAGGTAGAGGAGAGTGGATCAAGGGTTAGGGATTCTGAGAGGATCCCTATGAATAGTAGATATCTGCCAGAACAGAGGTATAGGCCAATGACTGTTATATGTTTCAGTAAGGTAAAACTTATTTTGTACCTTTCCCGGTTGTTCTTTCCCATGTTGTATCACAAAGTGTAATTGATCTGTACTGTAGTTCAGTTAGGGGCGGTAATGCAACGTATTGGATGCCAACCGCCGTTAAACCCTACTGAAATAGAAGAAGAAGGTATTAAAGTATTATCTGAGTTTTTTGCCCCCGTCTTCTGTATACCGGAGTCCTCCTTGCTAGCTAGCTAGCTAGCACACAGTGTCTCCCCTTCCTGCTGTGTACTGGAGTCCTTCTTGCTAGCTAGCGGTAGACGGTGTCCTTTACTCCCGCCTGCCCTCACCATCGTTAACAGAACTGTGGGAAAACAGTGCCCGACAGGTGGGGGTGAAGGACACTGTCGACTGTTTGCCCCTCGCCAGCTACTCTGGTACACAGCAGGCGGGGGCAACACAGTGTGCTAACTAAGTAGCTAGCTTGCTAGTTAGCAACACTGTTTGCTACTTAGCTTGCTTGTTAGCTAGTTGGAGCAAGGTGTTGCCCCCGCCTGCTGTGTACAGGAGTCCTCCTAGGACAAGCTAGCTAGCACACAGTATCAGTATCAAAACCAATGACGAATTTTCAAACCACCGTTTACCCACATGTGTTCTGGCTCTGGCCCAACCAATCAGTTTTTCTGGACCAATCAGACAGCCCCGAATGTGTTTGCATTCAGATCCAGACTCATTTCAGAGAACAAACTGTCTGTGGTCATGGTGTTTGCCAGCACAGACCATCATTGCCAGCAAAGTTTTTGAAATTGTCAGCACCTACCATCCAAGTATTTTAAAATCCTCTTATTGCTGTAACTAGGGAGAGTAAACCCAGACTGGAAGATGCCTGGGGACAATTCTTGACAACAAGCTGCAATGGGAGGAGAATTCATAGGCCATTCACTCATAGGCCCAAACTCTCAGTTGTCAACATCAAAGAAGTTCTGTTTTCTTAGGAGGAAAAGTCTCTGCTGGGTCTTTGAGTGAATGGCCTTTGAGTTCTCCTCCCATTGCAGCTTGCTGTCAAGAATTGTCCCCAGGTATCTGGGTTTACTCTCCCTAGCAACAGCATTAAGAGGATTTTAAAATACTTGGATTGCTTTCAAATGTCTAATCAAAGTCTTACAGACCCCTAGGTCACATCACATAATACATCTGGACCTAGATCAAGCGGAAAAATCTTTACACTTGAGTTTCGTAAGCACGTTTGTCATGAGACATTAGGCACCCCAAAGAGACATCGGGCACCCCTAAGTGAATGTATAATTTGAACACTGGGGTTTTCAATATAAGTTTGGTTCAGGCATTGTGTGCAATAGTTTACTCTCCCGACAATCCTGATGGGAAATACAGTACAGTACAAACAGTACCTTAGGGTAAAATAATTTTCCTCTCGCAAACACACCTGTGTTGTGAGCAAACTTACTAAATCAAAGGTGTCTATAGAATTGGGTGCTCATCGGGGTAAACATGTTGTCCAAAAAATAAAGTATGAGTGATGGCATCTCCCATAAAGAAAGTATTTACAATGCACGGTGTACTTATTTGCATTGAAAAAAAACATGCAGTTTTTTGGAAGATACCACCATAAGGTCTTAGCACCTCTTGGACCAATAGTGATCTTACTATAGGCCTGCGTAAGTAGGCCCTATTAGACCAATCCCTGCTTGGCACAGTGGAGTGTCATAATAATGGAAAATTAGGGTACAATTTATACTTGGAAATTACCCCACACTCTTAGAAAAAAGGGTTCCAAAATGGTTTGTCGGCTGTCCCCATAGGAGAACTGTTTTTGGTTTCAGGTAAAACCCCTTTTGGGTTCCATGTAGAACCCTCTTTGGAAAGGGTTCTACATGGAACCCAAAATGGTTCTACTTGGAACCACAACAGCCTGCTCTCATAGACTAGACGTAACATAGTAAACGTACATCCGGGACACTGAAATTATGTGACGTTTGGTATGATTACATAAGACAGAAGATTCCTGCTGAAATTGCTTTTGCTGTGGCTGAAGGAGAGAATTTAAGCATGGAGAGGCCAGAGATAACCAGACTTGTAAATTGGGCTAAGGAACAGACGTTGGGTGTTGGAGAAACACCCCGCCAATGCAGCGGATGATGGTTATGGACAGTGAGGAAGAAGGAGAAGAGCCGAGTGTAGTGGGAAGATGTATGTTGAGGAAGAATGGTGCCAGACATGATAAAGAAAAATCTGGACCAGTAGGACTGACATTTTTGGAGAAAGTGGACGCTTGCCTTTTGGCAGATCCATTTGTGGTTTCAGGGTGGATGAGAAAGGAATTGGGTGCAATTGAATCAGTGACGGTAACCTGTAGTGGACGTTTGTGTTTCTTCTGACCAGAGGGAACAGGCACACCGTGTAACGCAACTTGGGTCAAGATCTGTTTCTTGCTTTGCCCATAGTAAAAGGGCACCATTGAAAGGAGTGATTTCTGGGGTAGTGTTAAGTGTGGAGGTGGAGCAATTGAAGTTGAAAATTCCTGGTGTTTGTGACGCCCGCCGTTTGGTTTGACGCAGACCTGGTGGGGAGAATGGTGAAACAAAGGAGTCACTGTCAGTCCTTTTGAGTCCGAGTCTCTACCAGATAAAGTAATGTTAGGATATATCAGTTATCCTGTTAGAGGGTTTGTGCAGAATCCACTGCACTGTTTCAGGTGCAACATTTATGGTCATGTTGCAGTAGTGTGTAGGAGGGAGATTCTAAGATGTGGGAAGTGTGCAGGGGGGCATGGGATAGAGGATTGTGTAGTTTCTGTGGATAAAGTTGTGTGTCAACTGTAGTGATGCTCATGTTGCTGAGGGTCGGAAGAGTCCAGTGCGAGAGAGGCAGGTTGAAGTGGCCAGAGTCAGAGTAGTGCAGAAGGTGTTGTATGCTGAGGCAGTGAATAAAGTAGAGGAGGATGGGTCAAGGGTGAGGGATCCTGAGAGGATCCCAGTGAGTAGTAGATTTGTTTTATGTTTTTATATATATAGTACTTTTTACCCCTTTTTCGTTATATCCAATTGGTAGTTACAGTCTTGTCCCATCGCTGCAACTCCTGTACAGACTCGGGAGAGGCGAAGGTCGAGACCCATGTGTCCTCCTAAACATGACCCTGCCAAGCTGCACTGCTTCTTGACACACTCCTCGCTTAACCCAGAAGCCAGCCGCACCAATGTGTCGGAGGAAACACCGTCCAACTGGCGACTGTGCCTGCGCCCGGCCCGCCACAAGAGTCGCTAGAGTGCGATGAGACAAGGACATCCCGGCCAGCCAAACCCTCCGCTTACCCGGACCAATAGTGCAACACCTCATGGTTCTCCCGGTCGCAGCCGGCTACGACACAGCCTAGGATCGAACCGGAATCTGTAGTGACGCCTGTAGCACTGCGATGCACTCGGGAAGCCCAAGAGTAGTAGATTTGTGCCAGCACAGAGGGATAGGGCAACAAGTGATTTATGCTTCAGTAAGGTTAGCTTTGTAGCGTTCAAAGCAATGGTTATCAACTGTACCGCAGAAATGGAACGTAAATCACAGAAAATGGATGTTGCGGTGGGCAGCTGCAGATCAGTTCTTCCTTTTAGGAACAGGAATAATGAAGGAGAATTTAATGTAGGTAGGTCGTGACTGGCCTTACGCTCCAGTGCAGTAGATGGTGGTGTATGCACCTTAAAGTTGGATGTGATCCGCCAATCCAATCCCAAAGAAAAAGAAGAAGGGTGTCTAGCAACCCAAAGGTTGCGTGTTCGAATCTCATCCCCAGTGCTTGACTTGGGATAAAAGAAGTGCAGGCGCTGTCTTTTCCCAAGACGGTTCATTAGATTATGTTCACCGAAATTCACAAATGACATTATGCTATAGAGACCTCTGATTATTCAATGTTAAGGGTTCATAGACATTTTCAATGACTTCTCTATGACTTTGACCAAAATTTCATGACTATTATTATAGCCTTCATGAAAAAGTAAGCATTATTGACACTGGAAGGCTGCTGTGTCTTATCCCATTTAAGCCTACCGTCTCCTGTCGTTGTGCCCTTGATCAAGGCATGTAACCCCCCACAAAGTAGAACTGTACTGTTAGTCACATGTTAACGTGTGGTCAACCTTCCATCTGGAGAGCTCCTGGGTGTGCAGGCTTGGCTTTTTGAGCCAGCCCTGAAACACCCAAGTCTGCCTATCAAGGTCCTGTTGAGCATCTGATGTTTAAGCTACAATGTGGTTAGACCAGGGCTTGAACAAAAGCCTGCACACCCAGTAGCTATCCTGGAGGATGGTTGCCACCCTTGATGTAAAATATTTCAACATTACTTTTGTATTTATAAAGGTATTCCCTGATTCAATGAATCAGGGATCTGATGGATAAGGTAGGGTACTTCAAAGCAAGGTATCTAACTAGACATGTTTATATATAAGGCTCAAATAATCATGTTTCAGGGGAGATCCATGCATAGCAAGTTATTTGTCAATTAGGCCATTAGAATATGTTTAAAGTTGTTGCAATTACATAGCTACTGCTTAATAGAGGGGAATCCCAGCTTTCCAACTGTGCACATTTATTTTGGCTGTCTATAGTGCCAACCAGAATGCACACATTTTCAATCTGCACAATCTCGAACAGCCTACTGTTACACACAGATTCACAGACTAGCGACAAATAAACTTGAACAAAGTGGAATCAGGAAATGAATAGCCAATCTCCATTGCTATTCAGTGCAGATACCTCCTATATTCCACTTTGATCAACCTTTTTTGCCTCAATGTGTGAATGTGGGCCAGCAATAGGCTACTTTGTTTTGTAGAATGCGGAATTCCCCCAAAATTAGAAGTGCGGTATGGAGCTGCGGATAGCTCCGGCCCATTTAAGCACTGGTCAGAAGGACTCATGGATACCATTTTATGTCTCTGCATGCAGTTTGATGGAAGTTGAAGGTAGCATATCGTTAGCTTATCGTTAGCTTCAATTGCTGAAAGTCAATGGGTATGTACTAGCCTGCTTCTCTCAAAACCAGGGAAGTAGACCTTCAAACTACTCCAAAGCTGGGTGGTTGGTCATTTATAGTCTTACAAAACTATACATAATAATCTGTATTTTATAAATTTGTCTGATAATTGTAACAAAATCAGATTCCAACTTCCACATTTACTCACAGCTTGTGGATTTTGTAAACAAAACTCCTGGAAGGCAGTCAGACAGCCATTTGTTGTTTAGAGCCAATTTCTGCTTGATTGGTTGACCGTAGGTAAAGGCGGGAGGTCCTGTATAAACACAAACTCACTTCCTTGACAACTTCCTTTACGACAGCTCTTCACTGCTCTGCGAAGTTCAAGAAGTATGAATGCCCTGACTTCTGCAGAGGCCATATCACCGTAAATGCTGCACGGTCAATGCAGATGTCGGATTGACCATGAAGTGCCTTTAACAAATCACGAGGACTTCTCTGCGCTCATCAATCGTGGTGTGATATAGACGTTCTTCCATGTCCCAAAAATAAACTGGAAGAAGCAGCCCAGACCTGCTGGACCGATTTGACAGCTGTCCATTGAGTAAGTGGCATTATTCTTCTTGTCCCAGCCCACAGTAACAAAGTGTAAAGAAGATAATATTTTAACGTTTGCAGTTTTATAATTGCACTCTGATCAAATTAAACTTTTTTTATGCGATTATTTGTATCTAGCTACTAAAAATAACAATTTATGTACCCTTAGGTCCCAGGTTAACTTTTTCGACTGGTGATTGAATGGGCACTGAAGGGAGAGAGACTGGGACAAGGGAACAGAAGAGTCTTGCCTTCATGTGTTTGTGTCATGCGACGCAAATATCCCTCGCTGACAGAAGTGTACGTCTGACTGATTCAATGAGGTAGAAGATGTGATGGACAGTACCGTGCAGTATCGAAGAGCCCTCACTGCTGCACGATCATCCTATTTTTCCAACTTAATTGAGGAAAATAAGAACAATCCGAAATTTCTTTTTGACACTGTCGCAAAGCTAACTAAAAAGCAGCATTCGCAAATGGAGGATGGCTTTCACTTCAGCAGTAATAAATTTATGAACTTCTTTGAGGAAAAGATCATGATCATTAGAAAGCAAATTACGGACTCCTCTTTAAATCTGGGTATTCCTCCAGGGCTCCATTGTCCTGAGTCTGCACAACTCTGCCAGGACCTAGGATCAAGGGAGATACTAAAGTGTTTTAGTACTATATCTCTTGACATAATGATGAAAATAATCATGGCCTCCAAACCCTCAAGCTGCATACTGGACCCTATTCCAACTAAACTACTGAAAGAGCTGCTTCCTGTGCTTGGCCCTCCTATGTTGAACATAATAAACGGCTCTCTATCCACCGGTTATGTACCAAGCTCACTAAAAGTGGCAGTAATAAAGCCTCTCTTGAAAAAGCCGAATCTTGACCCAGAAATTATAAAAAACTATCGGCCTATATCGAATCTTCCATTCCTCTCAAACATTTTAGAAAAAGTTGTTGCGCAGCAACTCACTGCCTTCCTGAAGACAAACAATGTATACGAAACGCTTCAGTCTGGTTTTAGACCCCATCATAGCACTGAGACTGCACTTGTGAAGGTGGTAAATGACCTTTTAATGACGTCAGACCGAGGCTCTGCATCTGTCCTCATGCTCCTAGATCTTAGTGCCGCTTTTGATACCATCGATCACCACATTCTTTTGGAGAGATTGGAAACCCAAATTGGTCTACATGGACAAGTTCTGGCCTGGTTTAGATCTTATCTGTCGGAAAGATATCAGTTTGTCTCTGTGAATGGTTCATCCTCTGACAAATCAATTGTAAATTTCGGTGTTCCTCAAGGTTCCGTTCTAGGACCACTATTGTTTTCACTATATATTTTACCTCTTGGGGATGTCATTCGAAAACATCATGTTAAATTTCACTGCTATGCGGACGACACACAGCTGTACATTTCAATGAAACATGGTGAAGCCCCAAAATTGCCCTCGCTAGAAGCCTGTGTTTCAGACATAAGGAAGTGGATGGCTGCAAATTTTCTACTTTTAAACTCGGACAAAACAGAGATGCTTGTCCTAGGTCCCAAGAAACAAAGAGATCTTCTGTTGAATCTGACAATTAATCTGGATGGTTGTACAGTCGTCTCAAATAAAACTGTGAAGGACCTCGGCGTTACTCTGGACCCTGATCTCTCTTTTGAAGAACATATCAAGACTGCTTCAAGGACAGCTTTTTTCCACCTACGTAACATTGCAAAAATCAGAAACTTTCTGTCCAAAAATGACGCAGAAAAATTAATCCATGCTTTTGTTACTTCTAGGCTCGACTACTGCAATGCTCTACTTTCCGGCTACCCGGATAAAGCACTAAACAAACTTCAGTTAGTGCTAAATACGGCTGCTAGAATCCTGACTAGAACCAAAAAGTTTGATCATATTACTCCAGTGCTAGCCTCCCTACACTGGCTTCCTGTTAAGGCAAGGGCTGATTTCAAGGTTTTACTGCTAACCTACAAAGCATTACATGGGCTTGCTCCTACCTATCTTTCCGATTTGGTCCTGCCGTACATACCTACACGTACGCTACGGTCACAAGACGCAGGCCTCCTAATTGTCCCTAGAATTTCTAAGCAAACGGCTGGAGGTAGGGCTTTCTCCTATAGAGCTCCATTTTTATGGAATGGTCTGCCTACCCATGTGAGAGACGCAGACTCAGTCTCAACCTTTAAGTCTTTACTGAAGACTTATCTCTTCAGTAGGTCCTATGATTAAGTATAGTCTGGCCCAGGAGTGTGAAGGTGAACGGAAAGGCTGGAGCAACGAACCACCCTTGCTGTCTCTGCCTTGTCGGTTCCCCTCTTCCCACTGGGATTCTCTGCCTCTAACCCTTTTACAGGGGCTGAGTCACTGACTTACTGGTGTTCTTCCATGCCGTCCATGGGAGGGGTGCGTCACTTGAGTAGGTTGAGCCACTGACGTGGTCTTCCTGTCTGGGTTGGCGCCCCCCCTTGGGTTGTGCCGTGGCGGAGTTCTTTGTGGGCTATACTCGGCCTTGTCTTCGGACGGTAAGTTGGTGGTTGTAGATATCCCTCTAGTGGTGTGGGGGCTGTGCTTTGGCATAGTGGGTGGGGTTATATCCTGCCTGTTTGGCCCTGTCCGGGGGTATCATCGGATGGGGCCACAGTGTCTTCTGATCCCTCCTGTCTCAGCCTCCAGTATTTATGCTGCAGTAGTTTATGTGTCGGGGGGCTAGGGTCAGTCTGTTACATCTGGAGTATTCTCTTGTCTTATCCGGTGTCCTGTGTGAATGTAAATATGCTCTCTCTAATTCTCTCTTTCTCTCTTTCTTTCTTTCTCTCGGAGGACCTGAGCCCTAGGACCATGCCTCAGGACTACCTGGCATGATGACTCCTTGCTGTCCCCAGTCCACCTGGCCATGCTGCTGCTCCAGTTTCAACTGTTCTGCCTGCGGCTACGGAACCCTGACCTGTTCACCGGACGTGCTTGTTGCACCCTCGACAACTACTATGATTATTATTATTTGACCATGCTGGTCATTTACGAACATTTTAACATCTTGACCATGTTCTGTTATAATATCCACCCGGCACAGCCAGAAGAGGACTGGCCACCCCTCATAGCCTGGTTCCTCTCTAGGTTTCTTCCTAGGTTTTTGGCCTTTCTCAGGAGTTTTTCCTAGGGAGTTTTTCCCAGCCACCGTGCTTCTTTCACATGCATTGCTTGCTGTTTGGGGTTTTAGGCTGGGTTTCTGTACAGCACTTTGAGATTTCAGCTGATGTACGAAGGGCTATATAAATAAATTTGATTTGATTTTTGATTTGATTTGATGGGCTTATTGTAATTACACCACGATGACTCCGCTTCACAGCCAGACATTGCCTAACCAACCAACTTGGTCAAATCCCTCTAATAAACCAGTACATCCTATTTTGTTACAATTCTGTCGAATCACAGTAATAAATGCCATTATTTATTTGAACCAGTACCACCTGTTTTGTTACTATCTACTATAAGTAATGTATTACAGTATGCCACATGATAGTGTTGTGTATGAAATAAAGCAGTCAGATCAATGTATCAGTAAGATTTGAATACATAAGGTAAATGGTAAAACCCAACAAATCATAGTGTGTACCTATGTAGTGACACGACAATCGATGAACCGTGGTTGGGTGGGGGGGTCAGAATAGCCCTCAAGTGTCCTTGAATCTTGATGTCTGTGCTCTTGATGTCTGGGCTCCTGAGTGGTGCAGTGGTCTAATGCACTGCATCTCAGTGCTAGAAGCACAGGTTTGATCCCGGGCTGTATCACAACCGACCGTGATTGGGAGGTCCACGGGGCGGTTGGCCCAGTGTCATCCTGGTTAGGGGAGGCCAGGGTAGGCCGTCATTGTAAATAAGAATTTGTTCTTAACTGACTTGCCTTGTTAAATAGAGGTTAAAAAATATTTATATATAAATTACCTCCTCCTTGCTGGATGTGGGCTATGTTGACAGCCAGCCGACGGCCACTTCCACTGAGATTTTGGCTCCCAGTATTTCACTGATTTGTGCATGCATCTCTGCAGGACGCACTCCATCGGGTCATTCCTGCATTTTTGAGTGGTAAGCTGGTAGCCATGCGGTTAAGCACGTCTGGGCAGTAACTGAAAGGTTGCTGGTTTGAATTCCCTTGGCTGGCAAGTTGGAAAAATCTGCTGTTTTGCCTTTGAGAAAGTTAAACCCAACAACAACTGCTCCCCGGGCGCCGATGACGTGGACGTAGATTAAGGCAGCCGGCGTTAGTCCATGACCAGAGAGTGCAGGGCTTTGTAGGTTAGGGAATCTTCCTGTAGCCACCTCTTCTTCCTCTGTTGATCCTCTGTTAGCTCTCCATGGGAACAGCTGTGTTCCACTCCATTCTCTTCCCAGCGATGGACCCCACAGATGTGATGGCGCACTGACTCCTGAAAAGGACATTTGGACATTTGATCACAAACAGGCATGAGTTCAACAGACAAGCATTGTTGATATCTGCACACTGTTCTGGGAAATAAAGTGGTGAAAAAATGGGGCCTGTCAGGGTGAGCAGGTTATTGGCTCCTGATTGACAGGGCAGATTTAGGTCCCTAGAGCTCTTGGCACCAACGGGGGACAGGTGGTACAGTCACAAACACTTCAAGATGATCTGAGACCAGCTAAGGGGAGTGACACATTTTTGGAGTTGTTTATCTACAGTTACACATTGCTTTCAGAAATTATTCCAGATTTTGTTGTGTTACAGCCTAAATTCAAAATGGATGAAATAAAATAAAAACCTCATCCATCCACACACAATATCCTATAATGGCAAAGTAAAAAGAAATGCAATACTTTGAAGAAGCACCTTTGGTAGTGATTACAGGTGTCTTTCTGGGTAAGTCTCTGAGAGCTTTCCACACCTGGATTGTTCAACATTTGCCCATTATTCTTTTCAAAATTCTTCAAGCTCTTCAAGGTAAATTTAACCCAACGCTGTAACTCGGCCACTCAGGAACATTCATTGTTCCTGACAATTAATCTCGATGGTTGTACAGTCGTCTCTGTCACGACTTCCGCCGAAGTTTGTCCCTCTCCTTGTTCGGGCGGCGTTCGTTGGTCGAAGTCGCTGAGCTTCTAGCCATCGCTGATCCTCTTTTCATTTTCTTTTGGTTTTGTCTTGTCTTGTATCACACCTGGTTCCAATCCCATTCATTACATGTTGTGTATTTAACCCTCTGTTCCCCGTCATTATCCTTGTCGGTGATTGTTTGTTTGTAAGCATTGTGCAAGATATGTTCTGGTGTGTGACGGGTTTTGTACCCACTTGTATTATTTTGTATATTTTGGTTTTTGGAGTTTTTGAGCACTTATTAAACTGCTCCATTTTATACCAAGTTCGATCTCCTGCGCCTGACTTCCCTGCCACCAGCACGCACCCTTACGAAATCACCAACCCAGTATGGAGTCAGCAGGAGCAGATACCCCGGTTATAGGGGTGGAGGAGCGCGTCTGGGAGCACGCAGCAATGCTCCACCATCTTGGCATCGCCCGGTTATAGGGGTGGAGGAGCGCGTCTGGGAGCACGCAGCAATGCTTCACCATCTTGGCATCGCCCGGTTATAGGGGTGGAGGAGCGCGTCTGGGAGCACGCAGCAATGCTTCACCATCTTGGCATCGCCCGGTTATAGGGGTGGAGGAGCGCGTCTGGGAGCACGCAGCAATGCATCACCATCTTGGCATCGCCCGGTTATAGGGGTGGAGGAGCGCGTCTGGGAGCACGCAGCAATGCTTCGCCATCTTGGCATCACCATGGACCGCGTTGTCCAGACTATGGACCGCTGGGAGAGACGGAGTTCTTCCAGCGCCTCCACCAGCACAGCCAGGGTCTTCTCTGAGCGCCCGTTTTCCACCTGGTTCCAGTGGGATTCGTCTCTTCCTGCCCCAGGAGTACGACGGAGAGGCTGCGAACTGCCAGGGGTTCCTGCTTCAACTGGAGCTATACCTGGCCACCGTCCACCCGGCTCCATCGGGCCGTGAGAGGGTGTCCGCCCTCGTCTCATGCCTCACCGGGAAAGCCCTAGAGTGGGCCAACGCCGTGTGGAGAAAGGGAGATGCGGCGTTGGACCAGTTTGAGGAGTTCACCCGCCATTTCCAGGCAGTCTTCGACCACCCGCCCGAGGGTAGAGCTGCCGGTGAGTGCCTCTTCCATCTGAGGCAGGAGACGAGGAGTGCCCAGGAGTTCGCCCTGGAGTTTAGGACCCTGGCTGCCGGCGTGGGATGGAGCGACAGGGCCCTGATCGACCATTACCACTGCAGTCTGCGCGAGGACGTCCGTCAGGAGTTGGCCTGCAGAGACACCACCCTCACGTTCGACCAGCTGGTGGACTTGTCCATCTGGCTGGACAACCTGCTGGCTACCTGCGGACGTTCTGATTGGGGTCTTGTGGTTCCATCCTCCCGCACCCCCTCTCCGATACACATGGAGCTGGGAGGGGCAGTGCGCAGGGAGACCGGAGGGGGTTCCCGCTCGTGCACCATCTGTGGCCGCAGAGGTCACACTGCCGGTCAGGGCTGGGTTGGTTCCTCTGGGGATCGAGGCAGCAGGCAGGGTGCTCTGGCGTCACCCCAGGTGAGCCGGCACCATTCTCACCCAGAGCTTTCTGTTTCACATATGTTTGTGTTTGTCACTTTCCCTAAGTTTTCCCCGCATTCCCAGCATAAGGCGCTCGTCGATTCAGGCGCGGCTGGGAATTTTATTGACAGAGCTTTAGCCCATAGTTTAGGGATCCCCATCGTTCCCGTGGATGTGCCTTTCCCTGTTCACGCCTTAGATAGTCGACCATTAGGGTCAGGGTGGATTAGGGAGGTCACCGCTCCTTTGGGCATGGTGACGCAGGGGGGTCATACGGAGAGAATTAGTCTCTTCCTTATTGACTCTCCTGCGTTTCCCGTGGTGCTGGGCCTACCCTGGTTAGCTTGTCATAACCCCACTGTTTCTTGGCCACAGAGGGCTCTCACAGGGTGGTCGCGAGAGTGCTCAGGCAGGTGTTTCGGAGTTTCCGTTGGTGCTACTACAGTGGAAAGTCCAGACCAGGTCTCTACCGTGTGCATTCCCCCTGAATATGCCGATTTGGCTCTCGCCTTCTCCAAAAAGAAGGCAACTCAATTACCACCTCATCGACGGGGCAATTGTGCGATAGATCTCCTGGTAGACGCTGCACTTCCCAGGAGTCACGTGTATCCCCTCTCACAGGCGAAGACGGAGGCTATGTGTCTCCGGTCCTCCGGTCCTCCACTTCACCCGCCTCCTCGAGTTTCTTTTTTGTGAAGGAGGAGGGAGGTCCGCGCCCGTGTATTGACTATCGGGGTCTGAATCAGATCACTGTGAGGTATAGTTACCCGCTACCGCTCATAGCCACAGCGATAGAGTTAATGCACGGGGCGCGCTTCTTCACCAAATTACATCCCAGGAGCATCTACATCTTACAACCTGGTGCGTATCCGAGAGGGAGACGAGTGGAAGACGGCGTTCAGTACCACCTCTGGGCACTATGAGTACCTCGTCATGCCGTACGGGTTGATGAATGCCCTATCAGTTTTCCAAGCCTTTTTTAGACGAGATTTTCAGGGACCTGCACGGGCAGGGTGTAGTGGTGTATATTGATGACATTTTGATATACTCCGCTACACGCGCCGAGCATGTGTCCCTGGTGCGCAGAGTGCTTGGTCGCCTGTTGGAGCATGACCTGTACGTCAAGGCTGAGAAATGCCTGTTCTTCCAACAGTCCGTCTCCTTCCTAGGGTATTGCATTTCCACCTCAGGGGTGGAGATGGAGAGTGACCGCATTGCAGCCGTGCGTAATTGGCCGACTCCCACCACGGTAAAGGAGGTGCAGCGGTTCTTAGGATTTGCCAACTACTACCGGAGGTTTATTCGGGGTTTTGGTCAGGTAGCAGCTCCCATTACCTCACTGCTAAAGGGTGGTCCGGTGTGCTTGCAGTGGACAGCTGAGGCAGACAGGGCTTTTAGTCTATTAATCTCGGCTCCCGTGCTGGCCCATCCGGATCCCTCTTTGGCGTTCATAGTGGAGGTGGACGCGTCCGAGGCTGGGATAGGAGCTGTGCTCTCTCAGCGCTCGGGTACGCCACCGAAACTATGACGTGGTGGACTGGGAGTTGTTGGCTGTCGTCAAGGCCTTGAAGGTGTGGAGACATTTGCTTGAGGGGGCTAGACACCCTTTTCTCATCTGGACTGACCACCGCAATCTGGAGTACATCTGGGCAGCGAGGAGACTGAACCCTCGCCAGGCAAGGTGGGCCATGTTTTTCGCCCGTTTTTTGTTTACCCATTCTTACAGACCAGGCTCCCAGAACACGAAGGCAGACGCATTGTCCCGGATGTATGACACAGAGGAGCGGTCCCTGGATCCCACTGCCATACTCCCCGCCTCCTGCCTGGTGGCACCGGTAGTGTGGGAGCTGGACACGGACATTGAGCAGGCATTACGTGCAGAGCCCTCTCCCGTCCAGTGTCCCGCTGGGCATCTGTACGTCCCGTCTGCTGTCCGTGACCGGTTGATCTATTGGGCCCACACGTCACCCTCCTCTGGTCATCCTGGGATCGGTCGGACAGTGCGCTGTTTGAGCGGGAGGTACTGGTGGCCTACCTTGGCTAAGGACGTGAGGGTTTATGTTTCCTCCTGCTCGGTGTCCGCCCAGTGTAAGGCTCCTAGGCACTTGCCCAGAGGTAAGCTACACCCCTTACCCGTTCCACAGCGGCCTTGGTCGCACCTGCCGGTGGATTTTCTTACTGATCTTCCACTCTCACAGGGTAACACCGCGATCCTGGTCGTTGTGGATCGTTTCTCGTCTCCTCCCTCTGCCTGGTCTCCCTACGGCCCTACAGACTGTGGAGGCCTTGTTTACACACGTCTTCCGGCATTACGGGGTGCCTGAGGATATAGTGTCTGATTGTCTAACTTTTCAGCAGGACAATAACCTAAAACACAAGGCCAAACACAAGGCAGACTGACCCCGGTTTTCCTCTAGGATTTTGCCTGTGCTTAGCTCTATTCCGTTTCTTTTTATCCTAAAAAACGTCCTAGAGAAGCATACCCATTACATGATGCAGCCACCGCTATGCTTGAAAATATGAAGAGTGCTACACAGTAATGTGTTGTTAGATTTGACCCAAGCATAATGTTTGTATTTAGGACATAAAGTACATTTCTTTGCCACATTTTTTTGCAGTTTTACTTGAATGCCTTATTGCAAACAGGATGCATGTCTTGTAATATTCTTTATTCTGTACAGGCTTCCTACTCTGTCAGTTAGGTTAGTATTGTGGAATAACTACAATGTTGTTGATCCATCATCAGTTTTCTCCTATCACAGCCATTGAACTCTAACTGTTTTAAAGTCACCACAGTCGTTATGGTGAAATCCCTGAGCGGTTTCAGATATAATTAAATCCTTCCTCTCTGGCAACTGAGTTAGGAAGGACACCTGTATCTTTGTAGTGACTGGGTGTATTGACACACCATGTAAAGTGTAATTAATATCTTCACCTTGCTCAAAGGGATATTCAATGTCTGCTTTTTAAAATACTTTTATTTTTATACTCATCTACCAATAGGTGCCCTTAATTGCAAGGCTTTGGAAAATATTCCTGGTCTTTGTGGTTGAATCTGTGTGTCACGGTTGTCGTAGGTTAGAGACCAAAACGCAGCGGGTATATGTACACTCATCTTCTTTTATTAGGACAAAGAAGGGAAACCAAAACAAACACGTATACAAAAACACAACGACGATAAACAGTCCTGTAAGGCATAAAGCTAAACACAGAAATAACCTCCCACAAAGTGACAGGTGAAAACAGGCTCCCTAAGTATGACTCTCAATCAGCAACAACGATGTACAGCTGTTCCTGATTGAGAGTCATACCAGGCCAACACAGAAATACAAAACTAGAACAGCCCCTTAGAAATACAAACACAAGAACATACCCAACAGCCCGGAACACATAAGTCAAATACCCCTCTACAATACACACACACCCCGAACCACCTAAATCAACTACCCCCCTCTACATCGACACTTACACCAATAAACCCCAGAAACACCCTACACAAAATATCCCTCTATCTAAACACATACACAAAACCATGAAAACAAATACCCTCTGCCACGTCCTGACCAAACTACAATAACAAATAGACCCCTTTACTGGTCAGGACGTGACACTGTGTTTGAAATTCACTGCTCGACTGAGGACCTTACAGCTAATTGTATGTGTGGGGTTCAGAGATGAGGTAGTCATTCAAAAATCATGTTAAACACTATTTTGCAATCCATGTGACATATTATGTGACTTGTTAAGCACATTTTTTACTTCTGAACTTATTTAGGCATGCCATAACAATGGGGTTGAATACTTATAGGCTCAAGAAATTTCAGCTTTTCATCTTTAATTAATTTGGAAATTTTTCTAAAAACATTATTCCACACATTATTCCACTTTTACATTATGGGGTATTTTGTGTAGGCCAGTGCCCCAAAAAATCTGAATTTAATAAATTTGAAATTCAGGCTGTAACACAACAAAATGTGGAAAAAGTAAATGGGTGTGAATACTTTCTGAAGGCACTGTAGGTAGCTACGTGGGCTAACGTAGGCTATTGAATTGCTTGAAAATACGTCCAGCAGTGTCAACAATCTTCAGTCACGGTTACTAGGTAAAAATATTGCTTTTGACGTGTCTGCCGATGTACTCTTCCACACTTTGCTTACTTCCTTACAAATAAAGATAGCAGTACACTGAAGTATAACTGCAGTTAGAGTGCAGTATAACTGCAGTATGCTGCAAATAATAACACAATTTTTTTTACTGCAGTAATTTTTCAGTGTAACTGCAGTTCAAATGCAGTACACTGAAGTTATTCTGCAATTACTGTGTCCAAAATACCACAGTTGACCGCAGTTATTGAAGTTTCAAAACCGCAATCTTTTTTTGTAAGGGTTGATATCTAGTGAACTCGTTCAAAACTGCCACTGTCCTGCTATGTCAGTTGGCCAACTGTGTTTACACTCGAACACAACTTATTCTTGCGCCCATCATCACAGCGGATTAATGAAATTATCACGTTTCAGGAGAAGACCCAGTTGCAGACAGTGTCGAAGTAACAAAAGTTTATTACTAGAACAGGGGGCAGGCAAAACGACAGGTCAAGGGCAGGCAGAGGTCAGTAATCCAGATCAGAGTCCATAAGGTACAGAACGGCAGGCAGTCTCAGGGTCAGGGCAGCCAGAGGTCAATGATCCAGGGTGGTGTGACAAGGTACAGAACGACAGGAAGGCTCAGGGCAGGCAGAATGGTCAAAACCGGGAAAACTAGAAAACAGGAACTAGAAAAGGACAGGAGCAAGTGGAAAAACGCTGGTAGGCTTGACGAACAAAACAAACTGGCAACAGACAAACAGAGAATACAGGTATAAATACACTGGGGATAATTGGGCTCCTGAGTGGCGCAGTGGTCTTAGACACTGCATCTCAGTGTAAGAGCTGTCACTGCAGTACCTGGTTTGAATCCAGGCTGCATCACATCTGGCCCTGATTGGGAGTCCCAATTGGTGCGCACAATTGACCCAGCGTCGTCTGGTTTGGCCGGGGTAGGCTGTCATTGTAAATAACAATTTGTTCTTAACTGACATTCCTAGTTAAATAAAGGTTAAAAATTAAATAAAACATTTTTTTTTAAGAAAACAAAAAAAAGACAAGATGTGGGAGATGGGCGACACCTGGAGGGGGTGGAGACAAGCACAAAGGCAGGTGAAAAAGATCAGGGTGTGACAGAAAAACACAGTTTGGAGAATAAAAAAATAATGAAAAAAATTATTTAAAAAATTGTATAATCTAATATATACTTGTTAAGAATACTGAGCGTGCAAAGTGTGAGCCACACAGATTTGGATTTGTTGGAATGTCTATTTCTCTGCTTTTGAGAGGAGCTGGCTAGTACATACAGTACAAATTGACTTTCAGCAATTGCCCTAAGCTAACGATATGCTACTTTCAACTTCCTTCAAACTGCAGAGACATAAAAATGGTATCCATGAGTTTGTCTGACTCTGGGTAAGGAGGAAATTACCCAAAATCACCAAATCCCAAAGTATCCCTTTAACCCCTAAGCCTAACCCCTGGCCTAGCTAACATTATCCACCTAGCTAATTGAAACGTTAGTCGCCTATCTAACATTAGCCAAAATAAATTGGAATTCGTAACATATCATACAAATTGTCATTCGTAACATATCATACCATTGATGGACATCCACATATTGGATCAACTCTACTCAGAAAATTGGATGCAGTCTATCACAGTGCCATCCGTTTTGTCACCAAAGCCCCATATACTACCCACCACTGCGACCTGTATGCTCTCGTTGGCTGGCCCTCGCACCATATTCACTGGTCACCATAGCAGCACCCACCTGTAGCACGCGCTCCAGCAGGTATATTTCATTGGTCACCCCTAAAGCCAATTCCTCATTTGGCCGCCTTGCCTTCCAGTTCTCTGCTGCCAATGACTGGAACGAATTGTAAAAATCACTGAAACTGGAGACTCATATCTCCCTCACTAACTTATAAGCACCAGCTGTCTGAGCAGCTCACAAATCACTGCACCTGTACATAGCCCATCTGTAAATAGCCAATCCAACGACCTCATCCCCATACTGTTTTTTTGTTGTTGCTCCTTTGCACCCCAGTATCTCTACTTGCACATTCATCTTCTGCATATCTATCACTCCAGTGTTTAATTGCTAAATTGTAATTATTTCGCCACTATGGCCTATTTATTGCCTTACCTCCCTTAGCTTACCTCATTTGCACACACTGTATATATACTTTTTTTCTATTGTGTTATTGACTGTATGTTTGTTTATTCCATGTGTAGCTCTGTGATGTTGTTTGTGTCACACTGCTTTGCTTTATCTTGGCCAGGTCGCAGTTGTAAATGAGAACTTGTTCTTAACTAGCCTACCTGGTTAAATAAAGGTGAAATAAAACAATTAAAATAAAATATGAATACATACCGTACAAAACGTAACATGTCATACTAATTGGGGTTCCCCGGATTTATATTTACTATGCTACGTCTACCCCTGAGTCCAGGTTGACAAAAGCGTTCTACCTGGAACCAGAAAGGGTTCTTCAAAGGATTATCCTATGGGACAGCCGAAAAATACTTTTAGGTTCTAGATAGCACCTTTTTTTCTAAGAGTGTAAGTAATCCTGGTAAAAACCTATTGGTATCATGTTCACTATGCTATGCAATGACATTGCCTTAAGTCAAATAGCATAATGATTTGTCAGTTGAGGGGGATGAGTGTCACATAGAAGTGTCGCCACCTGATGTATTCCCCATGCAATGACTGTGGCAACAGATTCTTGGCACTCAAAAGCTCAGTTTTTCCAGAATAGTGTCATCAAAAAGAATTCTACTTGTTTGTAATGAAAATGTCATCACATTTCAGATCAACAACAACATGAAACATCCTTCCCACATCTGGCTGATTTGCACCCTCACTGTGGTTCATACCATTCTGTACATATGCTTTTATTTATGTACAAAAACTCCACGCATATGACGTAGACAAAAGTTTTTACACTTGTGACGTGTGCTTTGTATGTGCATAGAGCCTCTAACTGAGTGGCCTATGTTTAGAGAAACTATTTCCTGTTTACATTTACTAAAAATGGTGTTGTTTCCTGGTCCTGTTGGCTCAATATGGGGTTTTGTAAAAAGGCCTAGTAATGTCATAATTACAGTACAGTTGCCTTTGGCGTAAGTTAACTCTGCTATACACAAAACTATACATCGTAGTAGAGGTAAAAGTGTATAGCTGTAACTTGATATAGTTCCAGATGTGCATGCCTTAAACTAACAAAAACCTGAGTTGTAGGCCTAATACCTTCACTAAGATTAGTACAAAATTGTGCACCAAACCCTAGATTCATGTTGCGTTGCGTGCGCTACATGCCTCAAAAAGGGGGTCAAAACTGTTTCATTGCATTGGCATTGTGGTCATCGCATTGCATTAATTACAGATAATTATTTTGTTGACATGACTTGGTTATAATTGCATCCTTATTCATCAAGTAGTACGAGCACAACCGTAACGTGACACAATCAGTGACAAACGTGTGTGTACTGTAAGTGTGTGTATGTGTGTGTGTACTGCAAATGTATGCGTGTGTTTCCTCATCAAACCCTGGTGACTCCACACTAATCTAACAGAGATGGAGTTGACAACGACATGTTCAATTAACTTCCCCCACCACTAAATTAGTCCATAAAAATAGTTTCCTCTCCCAGTTGAATAAAAGTTAAACAACTTCAGCCATATTCCCCATAACAGCACACAAGGACAATGTTTTGAAGTCTTTGTAGCAGCCCCTAAAGTGGAGTTGCAATGAAGAAGCTGTAGAATTACAATTTCTGTTGTTCAATTTCTATTGAATGAGTTGCTATTCAGGACCAAGTTTTTCAAATGTTATCTATCTGGATTTCGGGTATCGGATAGGGTTAAATGGCATGGAAATAGAATGAATAGAACAGGGATCCCCATTCAAGTCAATGAGTTGTCCGTTCTACTCATTCTATTTCAATGTATTTAAAAAAAAAACGGGCCCTGGTGACTGGGTGATTGACAGACTTCCTGAGGATGGGATGGGTCAAGACAGGGGATTGTGGGATGTCAGAGAGCTACACACACACACACACAGACAGACAGACAGACAGACCAATGCCTCTGGAAATAGTCAAATCATGTATAGTAACAATATAAAAATCTACGTTTTCAACAGAGGTGACTCAACATATCGAGTGGCAATAACTCACGTTGTGAATTCTGATTACCTCATTGACGCTGACCTCATACTCTGGCTATTATACGCTATCCGTTATCAGTTGCTTATATGCTCTAATCCGGAGCCAACCCAGATACCCGCCCAAACCGCATCATCATCGGGCAAGCCTGCCTCTCTGGGCTCGATCATTTCCAAAGAACCCTCCCTCTTCCGCAATAAAACAAGAGGCTCGGATAAAAACCGAGAGAAGCAGAGCAGCGATCACACCTCATCGTCAACCCGCTCTGGACCCCCGAACCCAATTGTCACAAGAGGGATATTGAGGACTAGGAACATACCATACACAAGGACAAGGTAAGGATATGGATGTCAATACAACCACGTTGCCTTCTGTTTTCCAGATTTCAGTTGGTGTTTAGGCTTTTGTAGAAGTGATTGCATTAGACTACAACATTTTGCTGATTATTTATGTATAGCAAGCATACTTCCTTCACCATGGAGTGGATTTAGTCCGCTAAATAACAGTTGATTTCTAATGGAATGCCAAAGGATTTCAGTAATAACGTTACTGTACTCAAATGGAATGTCAAATCAAATTTCAATTAACATTTAACATTTTAATTTCACGTTTTTTAATCGAGTTTTTCCATGCTTTGCCTTTGTACATAGTTTTAATTTGAATGCATAGGTAGGCTAATTATAATTAACTCATTATAGCAGTTTCTCACAGGTTGTAGTTTTGATGCTTAGAAATGTTTTTATTTATCTTATCTATAGATGAGATTACATAGTTGAATCTATACTTTAGTGTTTCCCTTAATTTATTTATCAGGAATATGGACCAATTCAATTACATCTAGATTTGGTTTATAAACTACTGTATGTCCTATGGAGACCTGGGTTCCAATACGTATGTATTTGAGGTATTTAAAATATGTTTTTTTCTGTGTATTTCAGTATTTTAAAATAAGCAGTCCAAAACAAATACTTTTATTTTAGTATTTGAATGGTTATTTGTAAAGAAAGTATTTTCAAATAACATTTTCAAATACCTGGGTTACATGCATGGGAATGTAATTTAGTCAGTGTATTTGAGTATTTTCAAATACTTTACAGGTGTATTTCCAAATACATTCCGATATTCAACTACTTGTCTTTTCAAATAAAAAATATCTGAATACTTCATTCGAAATGTATGTAAAAGTAATTGAGATATTTGAAATAGTATTTAAACCCAGGTCTGGTCCTATGGGAATTTGGATCAGTTAAGGGTGTAAATGGCAAGCGGATATTTACACTCTAGGCTAGTTATGCTCCATTACTTACACAGTATATAGCTCTCATGTATTTCAGGTCTATGCCATTCTTGTCACCTGATGGTGGATGTCTCCGCACCTTGGCACATGTAGGCTATGTTGGGAGTGACAGAGTTAGTCAGTCAAAAGGAATTCACCTATTAGTGCTTTCTCACTGCTCAAAACAACTACTGCTGACCATTCCCTGCCACATCTCTCTCTCCCACATTCCTCTCCCCTTCTATCACAAATCTTTCACACCCAAACTCATCTCTCTTTCTCCGTCCCTCCACCTCTCTCTCTCCATTCATCTCTCTTTATCCCTTTCTCCACCTGATACTCATGTATTCTTTCACTAATGTCATTGTTCTCGCTCATCCCTCCCCCTCTCTCGCCATCCCTCCACCTCTCTCTCCATTCTTCGCTCTCTATCCCTCTCTCTCAACCTAATACTCCCCTCACATTCTGTGTCATACCGTCATCTCTCTCCCACCTCTCTCTCCAGTGTTCATCTCACTATCCCGCTCTCATTTCATCATCCATCAGTTCTCTCAGTAATCAACAGCTCTAAAATGAGGTCATTCTAAAACTTCTTGTTGCAAATAGTTGTAACAAGTGAAGCAGTTGTGAATCAGTGTTATTTCAGATAACAGGACAGAGATTACACTGAGAAAATGTTTCTTGGAATGTGGTTCCCCGGAGGTAGCTGTGTGTGTACAGTTGAAGTCGGAAGTTTACATACACCTTAGCCAAATACATTTAAACTCAGTTTTTCACAATTCCTGACATTTAATCCAATAAAAATTGCCTGTCTTAGGTCAGTTAGGATCACCACTTTATTTTAAGAATGTGAAATGTCAGAATAATAGAAGAGAGAATGATTTATTTCAGCTTTTATTTCTTTCATCACATTCCCAGAGGGTCAGAAGTTTACATACACTCAATTAGTATTTGGTAGCATTGCCTTTAAATTGTTTAACTTGGGTCAAACATTTCGGGTAGTCTTCCACAAGCTTCCCACATTACGTTGGGTGAATTTTGGCCCATTCCTCCTGACAGAGCTGGTGTAATTGAGTCGTGTTTGTAGGCCTCCTTGCTCACACATGCTTTTTCAGTTCTGCCCACAAATTTTCCAAAGGATTGAGGTCAGGGCTTTGTGATGGCCACTCCAATACCTTGACTTTGTTGTCCTTAAACCATTTTGCCACAACTTTGGAAGTATGCTTGGGGTCATTGTCCATTTGGGAGACCCATTTGCGACCACGCTTTAACTTCCTGACTGATGTCTTGAGATGTTGCTTCAATATATCCACATACTTTTCCTACCTCATGATGCCATCTATTTTGTGAAGTGCACCAGTCCCTCCTGCAGCAAAGCACCCCCCGTGCTTCACGGTTGGGATGGTGTTCTTCGGCTTGCAAGCATCCCCCTTTTTCCTCCAAACATAACGATGGTCATTATGGCCAAACAGTTCTATTTTTGTTTCAACAGACCAGAGGACATTTCTCCAAAAGTATGATCTTTGTCCCCATGTGCGGTTGCAAACCGTAGGCTTTTTTATGGCGGTTTTGAAGCAGTTGCCTTCTTCCTTGCTGAGCGGCTTTTCAGGTTATGTTGATATAAGACTTGTTTTACTGTGGATATAGATACTTTTGTACCTGTTTCCTCCAGCATCTTCACAAGGTCCTTTGCTGTTGTTCTGGGATTGATTTGCGCACCAAAGTACATTCATCTCTAGGAGACAGAACACATCTCCTTCCTGAGTGGTATTCATTTATTTTACCCTTTTTTAACTAGGCAAGTCAGTTAAGAACAAATTCTTATTTTCAATGACAGCCAAAGAACAGTGGGTTAACTGCCTTGTTCAAGGGCAGAAAGACAGATTTGTACCTTGTCAGCTCGGGGATTCGAACCTGCAACACTTTCGGTTACTAGTCCAACGCTCTAACCACTAGGCTACCCTGCCGACCCAGTATGACGGCTGCGTGGTCCCATGGTGTTTATACTTGCATACTATTGTTTGTATGGATGAACGTGGTACTTTCAGGCATTTGGAAATTGCTCCCAAGGATGAACCAGACTTGTGGAGGTCTACAGTTTTTTTCTGAGGTCTTGGCTGATTTTCCCATAATGTAGAGCAAAGAGGCACTGAGTTTGAAGGTAGGCCTTGAAATACATCCACAGGTACACCTCCAATTGACTCAAATGATGTGAATTAGAAGCTTCTAAAGCCATGACATAATTTTCTGGAATTTTCCAAGCTGTTTAAAGGCACTGTCAACTTAGTGTATGTAAACTTCTGACCCACTGGAATTGTGATACAGTGACTTATAAGTGAAATAATCTGTCTGTAAACAATTGTTGGAAACATGACTTGTGTCATGCACAAAGTAGATGTCCTAACCGACTTGACAAAACTATAGTTTGTTAGCAAGAAATGTGTGGAGAGATTGAAAAACAAATTTGAATGACTCCAACCTAAGTATGTAAACTTCCGATTTCAACTGTATGTGTGCGTGTGTTGGTTCCACCTTGTGTCTGACTAGCTGTGTATATAGTTGTACGCTTTAAGCAGCTCTCTTAACTTGGGAAATCCTCTGGACAGCATCTCTCAGTACTACAGCACACTCTTAGTGTCCTCGGATACACTGTGAATGAACGAGACAAACATGAGGTGGTTCACATGCACCCCCATCAGGTCAGGGTCCCTTCCAGGAACCGGCTGACGATTAAGGGGCCGCATAGTAGTCCAAACTCAGCTATGTTGCTTAGTAACAAGTTGATCCCAGATCATTGCTTACGGATCAGTGCATTTAGTGCATTCTTTGCTCTGAATGAGTATTGTAGTCTGTTAGTGAGTATTGTAGTGTGTTGCGTCACCAGGAATTGTGTGGCGGCTGGGTTGGCTGGTGGTTCAGGCCAGGGGTCCACTCAGTGCTCCGTCTGATTCACAGGTCATGAGTCACTGGTCGGCCAGTCTGTCTGGTCATAGAGTGATATGTTTAGTGGGTTTCATTTGTTAGACAGTGGGTGCTCTATTCGATATGTCTAATTTTAAAATGTGATCTGATTGCTCTTTATGTATAATCTCTCTATCTATCCATCCATTGGTCCATCCCTTCCTCCCTATTTCCTCTACCCTTTCTCTCCGCAGCCTACGGTTGATGACTCAACTATTCTCTCCATACAGCTAGCTGCGGTCGACTCATTTACTACTCTGCTGACTTCAGGGGTTTTCTTTCCCCTCTTTGTATTCTGTTACTTTGTCACTTTTCCCTCATTCTCTCTACCCTTTTTTCTCTTATGTTGCTCCTGTCTCTTTCGCCTGAATCTCTACTTTTTCTTCTCATCTTTGTTCTCTCCCTCTTCTCCCCCTTCCCTCTCTCTAAACCGGAATGTTTTTCTGTGGCTACGTTCACCATCTCTCTGATGAACAGAGCAGGTGTTATACCGTGGTTACATCCCAAATTGTACCCTATTTCCTATTTAGTGCACTACTTTTGTCCAGAGCCCTAGTAGTGCACTAAATAGGGAATAGGGTGCCATTTGGCACACAGACCATGTGTAGAGTGGGCATGAAAGACCACAATGGCCCCTCTGTAGTAGACCCCCACACCAGACCCCCTTTAGAGGGGTTTAGATAAAGACCCCGATATAGCAGGCATAGCTCCAGCCAAGTAGCTTACCATACCTAAGTAACACATAGTGTCATCACAGTGTTAGGTCAGTTGTCAAAGGCAGACATCAGCTTTCATGACATGTGTTATATCATTATTATGACGCAGTTAATAACTTAGTATAGTCCTTATGATAGTGTGGGCATAACCTATCCAGTGTCTCGTCCACAAAAAGTAATGACGAGACATTGTCGCGGGTGCACCCTCTCTGGCCTCTAGGTCACCAGGCTGCTCGTTATGGCGCACACCTGTCACCATCGTTATGTGCACCTGCGCGTCATCAGACTCCGCTGGACTCCATCACTTCCCTGATTACCTGCCCTATATATGTCACTCCCTTTGGTTCCTTCCCCAGGCCTTATTGTTTCTGTTTCAATTTCATGTCTGTGCGTTGTTCATGTTTCTTGTTTTGTATTATGTTACGTTTATTTATTAAAACACTCACTCCCTGGACTTGCTTCCTGACTCTCAGCGCACCACGTTACAGACATGGAAAATAAGACTATTTTAGAGTATTGGAACCAAACCTAGGAAGAGAAGGAAAGGAAGATAATTAGCTAGAACCAAACCACAGGTGCGTATTATTCTAGTTCACTCTGGTTCAATGTGATGCTAATCAGATCACTCCTATGGCTGCCTGGTTTCCCTCAGTGCAGAGTAAACTCTGTTATAACTGTGTTATGGCACATATATATGCACAGTCCCATACACCATAACATACACACACAGTTCCCTCTTGTCTACAACTATTTTCTTCTTTTCAAATCAATTCATTAAGATTTATTGGTATGGGAAAATAATATTTTCCCATCAGCAACATCAGTACTATTGTTTAACTGCATACTTTAAAGTTGTTTCCTCTAGTTAGTTCTTATCCTCGCTCTAGCAGCTGTAGATCAGTATTTCAAAACATCCTTATTCAGTTTGATGATCGTCCTGATGTTTGACTAGAGTGCTGTGTACTGCGGTGCTGAGTTAAGTAAAACACCGACCCCTGACCCTAACACCTAAGCCTTACTTCCTTATATCCCTTGAGAGGTGAAATGGCCGCTGTCTGAATATCTACCTGCTGAAGCATTCCTGTGGTCACTGGTCAGCACGTCACCCATCCTTACTGTACAGGTCGGCTAGGTAGACTCGTCACTCAGACTGACAGGGGGAGTAGGAGCTGTGCTCAGCACTTCGAGACAATTCTGTTAGCGTCATCAGAATCAGAATCACAATTTTTCGCCAAGTCTGCTGCATGACTTAACACTGACAGGAAAGTAAGCTAGGGAGTTACCCGCATAGTGATGTGGTTGTTGTGGGGGAGTTTGATTAGTTTGTGTGTCTGAATATTAGCCTTAGTGTTCTGGTATGAGGCTGATGCTGTTGATAGTCTGTATCTGACTAAACTCCAACAACAGGCTTCAACAGTCTCTCATTCACATCAACACTCATACTTGATCTTCTAAGAGAGCAGAG
The DNA here is from genome assembly GCF_901001165.1 of Salmo trutta. NCBI lineage: Eukaryota > Metazoa > Chordata > Actinopteri > Salmoniformes > Salmonidae > Salmo > Salmo trutta. Next base: position 13,844,271 of record NC_042983.1, on the reverse strand, counting down.
GTTTCCTCTGGCCCTCATGGGTCTGAAGGGAATATACGGTCATAACTTTTTCTGAAGAAACCACTAATTAACTAGGTGGGACAGACAATTGCCTCCTAATCCGTGCTAGGAAATGAGTTAAACTCTCATTAACTAAAAGCGAGAGAAAAACAAATGGCAATTTTTTTCCCCTTTTTATCTTGTAAAATGCTACCAACAAAATAGGGCTGTGCAACTGTATATGTGTGTTTGTGTTTTAGTGTGGGTGCGTGTGTGTGTTGGATCTTGTAAGAGCTAGTTTAGTAGAATCATTGCCAGGCCACAAACCAGTCCTACACAGACACACCGCATTGTGGGATTATCAAACAGCAATTGATAATCCTGTGGTGTCTGAGGCAGCCTCGCTTTGTGACGGGTGCCCACGTGTGTGTGTGTGTGTGTGTGTGCGTGCGTGCGTGTAATAGACACATGTTAATGATAGAAGACGGGCACTAAGCGTGTGTGTGGGTCTGGACATGAGGACTACACTCTTAGAAAAAAGGTGCTATCTAAAACATAACAAACTGGATGCAGTCTATCACAGTGCCATCCGTTTTGTTACCAAAGCCCCATACACTACTCACCATTGCGACCTGTACACTCTCGTTGGTTGGCCCTCGCTTCATACTCATCGCCAAACCCACTGGCTACAGGTTATCTACAAGTCTCTGCTAGGTAAAGCCCCGCCTTATCTCTGCTCGCTGGTCACCATAGCAGCACCCACTCCTAGCACGCGCTCCAGCAGGTATATCTCACTGGTCACCCCCAAAGCCAATTCCTCCTTTGGTCGTCTTTCCTTCCAGTGCTCTGCTGCCAATGACTGGAACGGACTGCAAAACTCTCTGAAGCTGGAGACTCATATCTCCCTCACTAGCTTTAAGCACCAGCTGTCAGAGCAGCTCACAGATCACTGCACCTGTACATAGCCCATCTGTAAACAGCCCATCTATCTACCTACCTCATCCCCATACTGTATTTATTTATTTATCTTGCTCCTTTGCACCCCAGTATCTCTACTTGCACATTCATCTTCTGCACATCTACCATTCCAGTGTTTAATTGCTATATTGTAATTACTTCGCCACCATGGCCTATTTATTACCTTAACTTACCTCCTTTGCACTCACTGTATATAGACTTTTTGTTTTCTTTTGTTTTACTGTATTATTGACTGTATGTTTTGTTTATTCCATGTGTAACTCTGTGTTGTTGTATGTGTCGAATTGCTATGCTTTATCTTGGCCAGGTCGCAATTGTAAATGAGAACTTGTTCTCAACTAGCCTACCTGGTTTAATAAAGGTGAAATAAAAATAAAATAAAATGGTTACTCGGCTGTCCCCATGAGAGAACCCTTTGAATAACTATTTTTGGCTACAGGTAGAACCCTTTTGGTTCCATGTAAAACCCTTTCTACAGAGGGTTCTACATGGAACCCAAAAGAGTTTTCCCTGGAACCAAAAAGGGTTATACCTGGAACCAAAAAGGGTTATCCTATGGGGACAGCCAAAGAACCCTTTTGGAACCCTTTTTGCTAAAAGTATATGTGTGTGTGACAGATAAAACATAAAAGTGAGTGACATGGGACACACAGGCTCAGTGTTAGCAGGAAACATATGGCCTGGTCTGACAGACTAGAGGGAGGGACGGTAGGAAACAGAGAACAGAACACAGCGGAACAGCTGCACCAAGGAAACCGGGATGGAAACTAAACCCAGCGAGAAAAACTCATGCTCTGCCAGAGAGGCTCAGCTAGGGTATAGAAAACACAGCCTGAAAACACCTGGGGGTTTCCTCCAGCTGAGAAACACCTGGCTTGGAAGGGATATGTACTCTTCTCTGTTTGTGTACAGTATGTGAGTGTGTGTGTGAGTTCCACAAGTACAGTCCTGCAGTCATCCCAGTGAAAGACTCAGGGAGTCTTTTTTCCAGGAACATCTTGTCTTTGTGTCTTGTGAGTTGATTAGCTTCACATTCCTGAGCCGTGTCTGTGTGTGTTTGCCAGCGTAGCAGTTTGACCTCATTTATATCAAAACAACAGCTCTATTAGCCCAGTCAGACACACATGATGAGTCAGACAACCGCCAGCCGGCTGCGGTGCGTGTGTGTGTGCGTCTGAAGTTTATATGTTGGACTTGGTCCCATCCAATGACCACAGTGCCGGAGTCTTCTTCAGTCTCTTTTCACTCTTTCCATCTTCCTTGAACTTTCTAGGGTTTTCACCTTTTGTCTTTCTTCTGTCTTCCCCCCTCTCTCTCTCTAAGGTTGAGTCATGGTTAGTCACAGTTGACAGAGAGGCAATGGTTCCTAACAGGGTTTCGCAGTGCATCTCCAATCTGAAATGTATGTTTACAGAGAGAAGTAGATTCATTCACATTTTACTCCAATGTTTATTTAATTTCAATGACTGTGATATGTGGTTGTCTTACCTTCCCTAGTTGAATGCACTTACTGTATGGCGCTCTGGATAAGAGCGTCTACGAAATGACCTAAATGTAAAATTCCATTAGCAGACACTCTTATCCAGAGCCAAATAGCACGATCATCACACCTCCACCATCACCACACATTTAATAAATACCTAAGTTATAAATGTCAGTTTAAACTAAGTGTGTTGTGTGGTTAGTCGCTAGTGCAAAAAGGCTTTTTGGAGTCAGACTCTGTAAAGTTGCCGGTCATTTCCCCCCTCATCTCTCTGTGTTGTCGTGAGTCATTCTACCCGCCCTACATCTGCTCGTCTCTTTAGGAACCGCTTCCATACTGCCCTGGCTTGGAATGTTGGGAAAGGGCTTCGGCGATGTTTTGTGAGCTCACACACTCAGAGACACTCATACGCAGCTCTTTAGACTTCCCCTTGCCTGTCCGGCTGTGTTTAGGTTGTTTGACACTGTTCTTTGTTCCTTAGGATTAAGGGCTATGGTCTCTGTTAGACACTCATTCACTGGAGGGAGAGAGAAAGAGTGAAGAGGGTCTCGATCCTGTTTATCCCAGAGGGAGCACAATCTTGTAAACACAGCGGACAATGGTTATGAGTAGGGAGGTGAGACGAGGACATGGGGCAGGAGGTAGGGGCAGAAGTTCTGCAGAGGGACAAAGGAAACATTTTCTTTATTTAACCTTTATTTAACTAGGCAAGTTAGTTAAGAACAAATTCTTATTTACAACGACGGCCTACCAGGGAACAGTGGGTTAACTGCCTTGTTCAGGGGCAAAACAACATATTTTTACCTTGTCAGCTCTGGGATTCAAACCAGCAACATTTCGGTTAATTGACCAACGCTCTAAACACTAGGCTACCTGCCACCCCATGTATCAAACTACAGGATACATTTTCTGTCATCATCGAAGTTCTTTCCAACGTAAACACAGACTCACTCTGTTGATTCTGATACTGTACATGCAGTTGGCATCAGTATGACTTCCACACACACACACACACACACACACAAATGCTAAGCCACGCCCACGGACCTTAGTTTCTTCTCCGTAATGAGTTTGGATCTGAGTAACTCCCCCACCGGCCACCAAATGTGAAAACATTCGGGGCCGCCTGATTGGTCCAGAAACAAATACTGCTCTGTCGTTCGCTACATACTGAAGTCTGAGACTGAATTCATTGATAGGTTGGGCCAGAGTTGGACAATATGTCATTGGCTTTGATATTCTGATTGGTTAGAGACGATCCAATCGTTGATGACTTTGTTTTGTAAACGCCCCTTGTGCACCTCATCACCACAAACGACTTCAATGAAGTCAGTCTCAGACTTCAGTATGTAGCGAACGACAGAGCAGCGGAAGAGCCATCAGCAATGCCCTCCAATTCCCCAAAACATTCCACCTCTCTCTTTCTCTTACTCAAAGGAAAGGTCAGGGTTAGGGTTTGAGGAAGGGTTAGTATTGAAGAGTCTATCTGTCCTCTACACACATCAGAGTATTATAATGGTGACATCAAATCACATTTTATTGGTCGCATTCATATATTTAGCAGATGTTATTGTGGGTGTAGTGAAATGCTTGTGTTCCTAGCTCCAACAGTGCTGCAATATCTAACAATTCACAACAATTCACACTAATCTAAAAGTAAAAGAATGGAATTAAGAAATATATAAATATTAGATCGAGCAATGTGGGAGTGGCATTGACTAGAATACAGTATATACAAATGAGATGAGTAAAGCAGAATGTAAACATTATTTAAACATTATTAAAGTGACTAGTGTTCCATTATTAAAGTGGCCAGTGATTCCAAGTCTATGTGTATATAGGGCAGCAGCCTCTAAGGTGCAGGGTTACGTAACCGGGTGGAATCCGGCTAGTTGGACCTATTGTTCACTAGGATATGTTTTGAACCCAATGACTTGACTTGTCCTGAAACAACCAACAGTCTCTTTCAAATAGCTCAATAGTACCTTTACTTATGTATGTTTTAATTTATTTTCCAGCAGAAAAGATCAAAGACACAACCATGGCCAGAATATTGGGACTGCTGCTCTTCCTGTCAGCTCTCTGCTGCTCCCTAGCGGACAAAGTAGGTACCACACCCACTGCACAAACCACAGCTACAGATAGATATAGAAGTTGCCCTTTGGTGCAGATCTAAGATCAGCTTAACCTCTCAAAATGCATCAGGTGGAAAATGCTAAACTGACCATAGATCTGCATCTAGAGTTAACTTCATCAGTACTGTTGCCATGCAGACAGTTAACTTCATCACTACTGTTGCCATGCAGGCAGTTAATGTCATCAGTACTGTTGCCATGCAGACAGTTAACTTCATCACTACTGTTGCCATGCAGAGAGTTAACTTCATCACTACTGTTGCCATGCAGACAGTTAACTTCATCACTACTGTTGCCATGCAGACAGTTAAGTTCATCACTACTGTTGCCATGCAGACATGTGTATTTGTTCGTACTGTGGAGCTTTGAGATCATTTCTCTTACCTCTCCCGTGGCAGATTGAGCTTCGTCGCGCGAAGAGAGGGACACGCTACTATAGAGGTGAGCTTGGATCGCCCGCTCTGCCATCTACAACTGGGTCAATCTACCCTCAGCCTCTGACACCCCACGTCTGTCCCTCTCGTCTGTCCCTCTCGTCTGTCCCTCTCTCCACACTTGTTAGCTACAATCAATCATTTGTTTGTGTGTCACTTACACCTTGTCTTTGAATCTTACTGTCTCTCTTGTAGTAAATGACTCATGTGTGTGTCTCTCTGTGTGTATGTCTGTCTCTCTGTTTTTGTGTCTTTGTCTCTGTCCCTGTGTGTGTGTGTGTGTGTGTGTGTGTGTGTCTGTTTGTCTGTCTGTCTATCTGTGTGTGTGTGTGTGTGTGTGTGTGTGTGTGTGTATGTGTGTGTGTGTGTGTGTGTGTGTCTCAGCGCGTTGTGTGGATGGGGAGTCAGCTGCGGTGCGTGGTTATGGGGACACATGGATGAGATGGAGGGGCCAGCGTGTGGAGTACTGCCGCTGTGCATCACAAGGACGAGAGCGCTGTCACTACGTGCCCGTCATCAGTGAGTGGAAACACAGATACACTTACACATAGATATAGATACAGACCAACACACACACTCTCACAAACCCCCACACCGTCTAGGGCGGCAGACTTACTACACTGTTCAGCCTGTAATTTCTGTCTGTGTATGTGTCTTGTTCTCTTTTCCAGTCTTCCTTTTCCACTGTTTGTCTTTGTTGGATCAACAGAACCCCCACCTCCCTCCCTCTGTCTGTCTGCCCCCATCTCGCCACTCTCTATTTACAGTACCTCTCTCTCTTCTGTTTCCTTACTTCCTCCACAATGGAGAGTGGTTGGTGTCGTGGAGAGAGAAGGTGCAGTCTAGGATGGAGAGTCATTAGAAAACTCACCCATTGTGACTTTCACCATGTTTTAACACTCTTGGCACAAACCCTCCCATAAACATGTCCTTTCACCCCCACTGAACAACGCTGTGAGGCGTGACCACCCTCTCTTGATGACAGACAAATCACTACCATATTCTCCGCCTGTGTGAGGTTGTACGCTGTCAACAGAGAAATTGGAGGTTGAAGCTGTTCTGACAAAGGGAAAGGATGAGAATTTGCGACGCTAAAGAGTCCATGACATTTGTTATAAGAGGTGGGCACTTCGTCTGTGCTGCAGCCATTATTGTTGTTAGAGAAAGAGAAGAGGTGTAAAAAAGAAATACATCCAACGTGTCTAACCATCGCTCTCTACATCCCCATCTCCCTCCCTGCGTCCCTGTAGCCTGCTATCAGTCAAGGTGCTACAACGGGGGAACCTGTAAGGAAGCGGTCTACTCCTCTGACTACCTGTGCCAGTGTCCACCGGGCTTCACAGGAGCCCAGTGTGAGATCAGTAAGTAGAACACGTTCAGAGATCACACTACACTACACTGTCAATAAATACTTCTCCTCTGGGCCCATATACTACTGAAAAACAAGAACAAGGGGATATGACCAGTTTCCATTCTATCCCTTAGTCTTTATATAGATTCATTTAGCACTATATCGCACCACTATAAGTGGAATAACACAACCTTAGCCCCGGGCTAATTTGGCTGTGCCCTGCTGCACTGCTATTGAGTCTTATCTAGGACTATCTAGTAGTAATCTTGGTTACCATCATCATTAGACCAGTAGACACGCAGGAAATGGTAGAATGCAATCCTACTACAATGGCTCATAGCGATTATGGAGTTGTGGTCTGTGGGCCAGCCGGGAAAAAATTCTGAAACTCCATGAAACCCAGTGGTTTGCTGACATAAATCAGTTTGTTTTATTCCGTTTGGAGGCCGTTGTAGACACCCTACCCACTCAACATTCAACATGTAAATTCCAAATAACATGTTGACTGTTTAATGAGTGCGGTCACACCCAAATGAGTGAGCCCACACCCAAATGAGTGAGCCCAGAGTCATATCATGTGATGTAATCTATCAGTGTCATCATTCACCAATGGTCATTTGTTGAAACCACAGCGGCCAAACTCTCCACATATGACTCTGAGTGAGCCTAACCAGACCCGTATACTCTCTAAATGAGTTTAATCAATACTCATGCGTGTGTCATTTCATGGATACCATAAGATCAGGGAGCCAAAACCCAGAAGAGACGTGTGAATGAGTCCTTAGTCATGTAACCATGACGCAGGATGACAGGCGGATGCCATGAAGGACGACAGCTAGACAGACACACAGAGAGACTATCAGATCAACATGGTTGTTATGATGTGGTTCCTCATAGATACCAATGACGGTGTCCAAAATGGCACCCTATTCCCGACATAGTGCTCTGCTTTGGACCAGAATCCTTAGTGCCCTGGTCAAAAGTAGTGCGCGATTAAGGAAATGGGGTGCCATTTGGGACATAACCTATGTGTTTGGATGGCTGGATTGTATAGATTAATTTCTGTCTCTCTCCACAGACACCACTGAGAAGTGCGTGGTGGGCCAGGGTAAAGGGTACCGTGGTACGTGGAGTATCAGTCGGATCGGCTCAGAGTGTATCAACTGGAACTCTACCACCCTCAGAGGGAAGAAGTTCACCGCCAAGAAACCAGAGGCTAACAGCCTGGGGCTGGGCAACCACAACTTCTGCAGGTACACACACGCACGCACGCACACACACACATACACGCACGCGCACGCACGCACGCACGCACACACACACACACACAACAATCAAGCCTTCTAGATCAATTTTCCCCTCCCCTGTTCTCTCTCTCTCAGGAACCCAGACAATGATACTAAGCCATGGTGTTATGTCTACAAGGGAAACCAAATAGTCTGGGAGTTCTGTACTCTCTCCAGCTGCCCAGCAGGTAATAACATGATTAACTATGATACCATTATAGTATACCGGTATTTGGTTACATTGTTGCCTTGCCAAACTATGACAAGTAGGCTAAATCAAAAACAGATTGGCACCCAGGTTGCTTTACTGACTAACGTTATTTGGTCCACAGAGTAAATTAAATCTGAGTTCATCTGCGCCTCACCCTGTGTGTTTTTCCAGACCAGAGCCCAGTGGAGTGTGTGCAGGGCTCAGGGCAGACGTACAGGGGGACGGCTGCCGTCACTAAGAGGGGCTCCAGCTGTCTTCCCTGGGACTCACCCCTCATCACCCGCAAGTTCTACAATGCATGGAGGTCTGACGCCAGACAGCTGGGGCTGGGGAGTCACAACTTCTGCAGGTAGGATCATAAACGTACACAAACTCTCTCTCTCACGCACATATACACCACAGGAGGTTGGTGGCACCTTAATTGGGGAGGACGGGCTCATGGTAATGGCTGGAGCAGAATGAGTGGATGGTTTCCATCCTCACAGATCACTGCACCTGTACATAGCCCATCTGTAAACAGCCCATCCAACTACCTCATCCCCATACTGTATTTATTTATTTATCTTGCTCCTTTGCACCCCAGTATCTCTACTTGCACATTAATCTTCTGCACATCTACCATTCCAGTGTCTAATTGCTATATTGTAATTACTTCGCCACCATGGCCTATTTATTGCCTTACCTCCCTTATCTTACCTCATTTGCACTCACTGTACATAGACTTTTTGTTTTATTTTTTCTACTGTATTATTGACTGTATGTTTTGTTTATTCCATGTGTAACTCTGTGTTGTTGTATGTGTCGAACTGCTGTGCTTTATCTTGGCCAAGTCGCAGTTGTAAATGAGAACTTGTTCTCAACTAGCCTACCTGGTTTAATAAAGGTGAAATGAAAAATAAAATAAATAATGTGTTTGATTCCATTTGCTCCGTATTATGAGCCGTCCTCCCCTCAGCAGCCTCCACTGATATACACACACACACTGACTTATAGACTCTCCTCTGGCTCTCTTACAGGAACCCAGACGGTGATCTTGGCCCCTGGTGTCACGTCTACAAGAACATGAAGCTGACCTGGGAACTCTGCGATATCACCAAATGCCGTGAGTATCCCCGTTACCTTGTTACCATGACTACATTCCAATAATATCGGCCACAATACGCATCATTGTCCTCTCATGTGCTGGTCAAATGGCCACTGTCTCTTCTGCCAAGTATTTCCATCATCATCATTACCTACAGTAGCTTACTGTAATGCACATGATAACTAAGAAGACAATGAGTCAATGTCTGTCAGGATTGTAGTGAGTGAAATGTGTAGGAGGTTAAATTAAATACACTTGCAACTGTAGTCACACTGTATGAGTACTTGATATCTAATGTCATACTGAACAGTATCTGTTGTTTGTTTTTTAGCGAGGAGACCAACCACCATTACTACTCTAGGCCCCAGGGCTCCCACCAACAACAACAACAACAGAGGTAGGACAGCCACAAAATAACACATCCAATTCACCTCTACACAGCGTTTCTCCTCCTCCACACCTCCCACTCTCCTTCTATTCCTCCTCCACACCTCCCACTCTCCTTCTATTCCTCATCTACACCTCCCACTCTCCTGGGCTCCTCACCTCTCCTTCCCATGAATGTTGAGGTTTTTCTATCTACAAACAGAAAAACAAATCTAATATAAAGGCCGTCCCCCGTGGGTAGGTAGCTGTGGCCAGCGTGCTGACAACAATCTCCCCTCCTTCCGTATCCTGGGAGGAGCCCGGACGAGTGACATCACAGAGCAGCCGTGGCAGGCAGCCATAAACGTGTACCGGCCCAGAAACAAAGCACATTTCTTCCTGTGTGGAGGGGTCCTTATAGACTCCTGCTGGGTCCTCTCTGCTGCACACTGCTTCGACGACGGGTATGTCTACTACACACACTCATGTACGCATTCACACACATACACACGCATCCACGCACGCAGTGCACACCCACCCACATGGGTGTAACTCAGTGATCTGCTGTCTCCGTCAGGTTTAAACCAGAGCGGCTGCAGGTGGTTCTAGGTAGGACGTTTCGTAAGAACTCCTCCAGCAGTGAGCAGATCTTTGAGGTGGAGAAGTACTGGAGCCACGAGAAATACAACAAGACAAACTTTGACAACGACATTGGTGAGCCAATGCAATGTTAAAGGCCCAGTGCAGTCAAAATTCAGTTTTCCTGTGTTTTGTATCATATTGTACAAAAGCTGATGAAAAAAATGTATCAATGTAATTTCCTGTTAGTTGCTGGTTGAAAATACAATTTATATAGGACCTTCTAATCAGCCTGTTTGTATGGGTGGGAGTTTTGGCTTGCCTGGTGACAACACCAGGCGGTAAATTGGTTAATAGACCAATAACAAAGAGAGTTCCAAACTTCTCTGCCAATAACAGCTAGTTTTAAGTTTTCCTCTCCTCACTCAGACCACTCCCAGACAGTCCAAGCTAAATTCTCACATGAGAAATAGTTTTTTACTAAAAAGCATTTTTTGTCAATTGTAATGGAAAATGATTACGATAAGGTACTTAATTGTCACCCAGAAATTATTTGATATAAAAACGGCTGCATTTGGGTCTTTAAGCACTGACACGTCAATCCTTAATAATAACCATGCTTATGACTAATGGTTATGATATGGCTATGACATGATTATGTAGCATATTTGAAGAGCCATTAAAACCATAGTATAGCACAATCACTCATTCTCTCCCGGCCCTCCTCCTCGGTGCCCTCTCCACATCCTCTTCCTCCCTCAGTCTTGATGAAGTTGAAGAGTGATATTGGCCTGTGTGCTGTGGACTCACCGGAGGTCCTACCCGCCTGTCTGCCTGACCCAGGCCTGGTAATGCCCGACTGGACCGAGTGTGAGATCTCCGGCTACGGCAAGGAGAAGGAGTGTAAGACAGACATCATCCTTTTCTTGGAATTCTTCATCTCTTTTTTAAACTGGTTCTATGGTTTATTTTCTGTAGCCTAAATCACACAGAATCATTTTTAAATACCTACGGCAGTGTTTTTTAATCCTGGTCCCAAAAGGGGGGCCATTTTATTTTTGCCCTAGCACTACACACCTGATTCCTCTAATCAAATGGTTGATGATGAGTTGATAAGAGGAATCAGGTGTGTAGTGCTAGCTAGGGCAAAAACTAAACCTTTACAGGATTAAGAAACACTGCCCTAAGGGAATACATGCATACATTTAATACAGTATCTTCTGACGATAACCCTTGCTATCTTTTTTATGTAGTCTAGAGATGTAACAATGTTCTATAGGCTATAGGTGCATTGAGGAATGAATCTAATACCCTCCCCTCTCCCCATAGTTGATGCGATGTACTCTGAGCGGGTGAAGAGGGGTCACGTGAGGTTGTGGCCTCAGGACCGCTGTGTCCCTAATGTCTTATCTGGACGTGTGGTCACCTCCAACATGCTGTGTGCCGGGGACACCCGGGGTCTGGACGATGCCTGCAAGGTGAGGAGGGCGCTTTTTCTTCCCTCTCCTAACACCCTCTGCCTGCATCCCAAATGGCACCCTATTCCCTATATAGTGCATTTGTCGATAGTAGTGCACTATATATGTAGGGAATAGGGTGCCATTTGGCACGTAGTATGCAGCCCTAAGCCCCAAACACTCTCTGCAACACTCAGCACTTAAATAGCTAGTTAGCTGGTATGGTTGAAACAAGTATGTGTCATGTTGGATGTTAGTACTACTGCTAATCTTTATCAAACGGAACTGTATGCCTACCGCTGAACCATGACTGAACCACAACTGACCCATGTCCCTCGTCGCCTCCTCTCCTCTGCAGGGGGACTCTGGTGGTCCACTTGTCTGTCCCAAGGATGGGAGGATGACTCTGATGGGGCTGATCAGCTGGGGAGATGGCTGTGGGAAGAAAGACACACCCGGGGTGTACACACGTGTTACACAATACACTGACTGGATCAGCAGCAAGAAACAGGAAACTAGCCAGTAAACAAACACACAAACACATGCACATACACCCACCTGGAGAGAACTTGTGAGAGAATTCATCTGACTCCATCATCAGAGAATTCATCAGACTCCTGTCCATCAATCGCAATGAATGCCTTAACCAAGGACCGGACAACCACTTAACGCACAAATGGAACCGCCAGTACTCCAGTACATTCTGTGTAAGCATTGTTTAACTCTTGTGCTTAGAGGTAGGATGCAGTAAGGTCAGAAAAAACTAAGAACACTATATCTCCAAAGTGAATATACTGTTAATCAGTCCAGCTCAGTGCCTTCCAGCTGATTCCTGTTCTACACAGAGCTATATCTCCATATGCAGCTTACAGAATGTTGGACATTTACTTTGCACACAAGGTTCCATAGGAATGTATATAGCCACTCCAATTAACATTTTTCTGTTCATTTGGAGTGAATTTTACATTGGTGGCTTGCTGTCTGAATGTTGCCATGTTACATCAGTGCATATGTTACCCTTCCCCACTATAACATTAACCACAAGACAATCTGCTGGATCAGAGTCAATGTAAGACAGCGGCTGCATTCCAAACTGATCCTTGAACTGCATGAACAAAGGGGTTAAGTTTTCCTATTGGAATAAAGCCTGAACACAGCCACCATTATCTGTCTCCATTCCATAAGTGTTGGGTTGAGCCCAGCGATCAGCATGTACAGTATTTTAATGTTGGTTTTATGTTGAAAAGGACTGGGAGGTGTTTGCAATGACTGGGTGTTTGTACTGTATCTAACAAAAGCTCTTTGCTTGCAAAGCACTTGGACTCCACTTCCTTCCCATAGTATAGTATTTGGTTATGTTTGAGTGGGTGTTCATATTATGTATTATCTCATAAGCATACACCCTCTCAAGGACAGTAATGTTTTATTTGATTTTACTTGTGTGTATTAAGTTAATATTTATGTCTATTAATATTACACTTTTTTCTACTGTAATAGTTTATGTTTTTTTAATAGTTCAATGTGTAGTGTTTTGGAATTGTTGTTTATGTTTATCATTTATTTCTGGGGCTATCATAAGAAAGACATACACCCATCTCTTTAAATAAAAAAACATTTAAGTGAAGTTGATGGTCGATCTCTTCAATTTCTCTTGTTGTTACAGGGGAAAGCTGTGCCATAGACTAGAGGAAGCCTAGAGGCCTAGACACATAACAGCACATACACACAGAAGTCATTTTAATGAATGTATCATCATGCCAGCACACACTGATTCCTTCCAAACCACTCATTGTTGAATTTACGATTTCCAACTTGTTGTGTAATGTTTATGTCCAATGGCTGATGAGCACTGATACGTTTTATCTATAATTTCTCTTCATTATTTCTCTTCATGATGGCGCCAGAGGGGATGGCTACCGTCTTATCAGCTCTTAACCAACCATGCTATTGTGTTATTTTTTTCGCGTTGTTCGTAACTTGTTTTGTGCATAATGTTGCTGCTACCATCTCTTATGAGCTTCTGGACATCAGAACAGCGATTACTCACCTCGAATTGGACAAATACTTTTTCTTTAATGAGTCGGACGGGAAGGATATACTTCAATCACCCGAACAGACCCTCACCCCTGTCATTCGCTGGAGAAGGAAACTGAGATTTCGCGGAAAAAGATTAGGGTGCCCTGTGAGGATCAGGCGACGAGTGGCTAATCTGCCTTTGCCTTCCGTCCTGCTAGCTAACGTTCAATCGCTGGAAAATAAATGGGACAAACTGAAAGCACGTATATCCTACCAACGGGACATTAAAAACTGTAATGTCTTATGTTTCACCGAGTTGTGGGTTATACACTCTATCGGCAGGATAGAACAGCAGCCTCTGGTAAGACATGGGGCGGGGGCCTATGCATAGATGTAAACAACAGCTGGTGTACAATATCTAAGGAAGTCTCGAGGTTTTACTCACCTGAGGTAGAGTATCTCATGATAAGCTGTAGACCACACTATCTACCTAGAGAGTTTTCATCTGAATTTTTCGTAGCTGTCTACATACCACCACAGACCAATACTGGCACTAAAACCGCACTCAAATAGCTGTATACCGCAAAAGCAAACAGGAAAACGCTCATCCAGGGACGGCACTCCAAGAGGCCGGGGATTTTAATACAGGGAAACTTAAATCAGTTTTACCTAATTTCTATCAGCATGTTAAATGTGCAACCAGATTCACTCCACACACAGAGATGCGTACAAAGCTCTCCCTCGTCCTCCATTTGTCAAATCTGACCATTATTCTATCCTCCTGATTCCTGCTTACTGGTGCTTCCTGCTTTTATTTTTGCTTGTGACTCAGTCTATAAAAAAGTGGTCAGCTGAAGCAGATGCTAAACTACAGGACTGTTTTGCTAGCACAGATTGGAATATGTTCCGAGATTCTTCCGATGGCATTGAGCAGTACACCACATCAGTGACTGGCTTTATCAATAAGTGCATTGAGGATGACGTCCCCACAGTGACTGTACGTAGATACCCCAACCAGAAGCCATGGATTACAGGCAACATTCGCACTGAGCTAAAGGGTAGAGCTGCCGCTTTCAAGGGGCGGGACTCTAACCTGGAAGCTTAAAAGAAATCCCGCCATACCCTCCGATGAACCATCAAACAGGAAAAGCGTCAATACAGGACTAAGATCGAATCGTACTACACCGGCTCTGATGCTCGTCAGATGTGGCAGGGCTTGTAAACTATTACAGATTACAAAGGGAAGCACAGCCGAGAGCTGCCTAGTGACACATGCCTACCAGACGAGCTAAATAACTTTTATGCTCGCTTCGAGGCAAGTAACACTGAAACATGCATGAGAGCATCAGCTGTTCCGGACGACTGTGTGATCATTATCTCCGGAGCCGATGTGAGTAAGACCTTTAAACAGGTCAAATTTCATAAGGCCGCATGGCCAGATGGATTACCAGGACGTGAACACAGAGCATTCACTGACCAACTGGCAAGTGTCTTCACTGACATTTTCAACCTCTCCTTGTCTGAGTCTGTTATACCAACATGTTACAAGCAGACCACCATAGTCCCTGTGCCCAAGAACACTAAGGTAACCTGCCTAAATGACTACCGACCCGTAGCACTCACATCTGTTGCCATGAAATCCACATCACCAACAAACTAACATGGTCCAAGCACACCAAGACAGTCATGACAAAACCTATTCCCCCTAAGGAGACTGATAAGATTTGGCATGGGTCCTCAGATCCTCAAAAGTCTTCACAGCTGCACCATCGAGAGCATCCTGATGGGTTGCATCACTGCCTGGTATGGCAACTGCTCGGCCCCCGACCGCAAGGCACTACAGAGGGTAATGCGTACGGCCCAGCACATCACCAGGACCTATATACCAGGAGGTGTCAGAGGACGGCCCTAAAAATTGTCAAAGACTCCAGCCACCCTAGTCATAGACTGTTCTCTCTGCTACCGCATGGCAAGCGGTACCGGAGCTCAAAGTCTAGGTCCAAGAGGCTTCTAAACAGCTTCTACCCCCAAGCCATAAGACTCCTGAACAGCTAATCAAATGTCTACCCAGACTATTTGCATTGCCCCCAGCCCCACCCGTCCCACCTTCATTCGACACTGCTGCTACTCTCTGTTATTATCTTTAATAACTCTACCTACATGTACATGTTACCCCCACACATTGACTCTGTACTTGTACCCCTTGTATATAGCCCCACTATTGTTATTTACTGATGCTCTTTAATTATTTGTTATTCTTATCTCTTACTTTTTTGGGGGGGTATTGTCTTAAAACTGCATGGTTGGTTAAGGGCTTGTAAGTAAGCATTTCACTGTAAGGTCTACACCTGTTGTATTCGGCGCATGTGACAAAAAACATTTGATTTGATTTGATTTCATATGACAAGGATTAAAAGGGATTTGCCAGTAGATTGTTGATTTGATTCATGATGATGACTGCTTGCTAAGATTTTGAAAGTATGATGTTGGCATGAGTCAACATCAGTCCAATCAAAGCTACTGTACATATAACATGTTTTGACATAATTTTATCTGTGGCCAATGACCTTGAGCCTTCTTGGATGGACACTTCTAATGTAATTTTATGGCAGTACCCAAGTGGCTAGAATTTTCTAGCTCTACCCTTAAACTTGGCCGTGATGTAGTGTCCCCATGAGTGACAGAACGCTGACCAAATGATGGCGCAACGCTCCATATTTTCTGCTGGCTTGCCCCACCGCCACTGAATCACCTGCAAAATAAAAAAGAGACCGTGTTTGTATACGGCTTTATTAACAAAATTATATATATATTCTTTACATTGTGTCACGTCCTGACCATAGAAAGCTTTTATTTTCTATGGTAGAGTAGGTCAGGGCGTGACAGGGGTTTTTGTCTAGTTTATTTATTTCTATGTTGGTTCTAGTTTCTTTTTTCTATGTTGGTTTTTTTGTCTAGTTTATGTATTTCTATGTGGGATTCTAGTTTCTGTATTTCTATGTTGTTGTTTTTTGGGATGATCTCCAATTAGAAGCAGCTGGTCATCATTGTCTCTAATTGGGGATCATATTTAAGTTGTTGTTTTTCCCACTAGGTTTTGTGGGAGATTGTTTTGAGTTAGTGTATGTTGCACCGCTTCGTCACGGTTTGTGCTTTTGTTTTTTTAGTTTATTTATGTCTTGCATAGTTTCACTGCTATAATAAAATGTGGAACGATACACACGCTGCGCCTTGGTCCCATTCTTCAGACAGCCGTGACACATTGTTTGCAAACTAATATGTGACACGTATTAAGTCCAAAATAACATATATATTTTTTTAAATTGCTAAAAATGTGGGGTTCAAAACAGGTGGGGCTCTACCCCACCTGCCCTGAATGATGGGTCTCCACTGGACTTAGCCTGGTCTCAGAAGTTAAAGTGCGCTCTTCCTTATACTGCATATAGGACCATAAAACTTTACTGATTCAACATTATGCTGGGGAAAAATGTAACTTTAACATTTATTTAGTTTTTTTAGCGACATCCAGGCAACAAGTAGGCTAGGCTGTAAACCAGGTGGCACTTAGCAGTCAGAGTGACGGAGTGGAATGCAAATTATCAGAGAGAGAGAGAGAGAGAGAGAGAGAGAGAGAGGCGCATCAGGACTGTTGTAGCTGCTAGCCTAACTGTTCATAGTTCAGTGTTCCTTGTCCCGCTCTTACTCTAATGCGTATTTGCATCTGAGGCCAGCAACAAAGGAATTTCCTCATGAGTTGAGAAGAGAGACTCCAAAATTATGACAATGGTAACGTACAGTTTCAATTTGTTACCTTCTGAAAATAATCAGACAATAATAGAACATATACACTTTACAACATTTAAACTTTGTACAGACCTCTCACTTTGTGGTGATAAAAGGAAATTACACATAGCCCAATTTGCCAATAACATTGCAACAAATTGTTCAGCAACTTAGAAATACAGTAGTAGGCTACCTTCATTACGGAATGGAGAACTATGAGGATTGTTATAATGATGAGTCATACAGTTTTACAGTGTTATACAGTGTGGACTTTCACTTTTCGTACAGTGGCTTTATTGTTGATCAGGTAAATGGTGTCACCTGCTCCCAGTTATTGCGTTCAATTGCTCTGCCTACACAAGCTCCCAATATAAACACTCACAGAGCTGCTTAATGCCTAAGATTAGAATGTTTTCCAGTCATTAAAATCATTCCCTAAATGAAAGGTTTTCACTGCAACATGTCCATGCGCATCGATAGCCGTTAATTATTGATTTATTTGTTATTAAATAATGATACGTGTAGTGATTGAAAGGGAACAGCTGATGCAGGGCTTGAGATCAATTGGTGTTTTCAAGGGTATGTGCCAATAATATCTCCTGTCTCCTGAAGTGTACACTCGTTCACTACTTCACACACATTTAAAAGCATAGGATTGGCGGGATTGGGCTAGAGAGTTTCCACCATATTTCTTATATCAGCCATTTTCTTTTAAATCAGTGAAGGTAAGTGAAGAAGTGCACACTTTGGGAAGAAGGAGAGATATTGGGATGTGGCCAGAGGGAGCCACAACCACCTGATCTGTGCCAGAAAGGTGCAGACCTCTTGGAAGAGGTCGTAGTATCTACGATCACATACTGGGAGGCTATCTGGCCTAGTAGTAAGTCCATGATAGCTAAGGGTTTTGCTTGTACAATAGTAAGGTGCCATGATGTGAAATACACTGTAAGATAAACCTCTAGAAAATGGTTACCCAATACATGTATGGCTGTACCATTGCACTTTACTAGGCAGAACCAGAAGCCAGCACACCTGTGAGCAGCTTAGCATTAGCCAGTGCAACTGCACTGTGCTCTGTCCCTGTTTACATCAGATACGATTCATAGTCACACGGTCATTTCCCTTTCCTACTGGTAGCTTATGGTCTCCCACGGTCCATAACAATGTCATTTTCTGTGGTCACCATCACTCTCCCTTGCTTAAAGGGCTAGCTCAGAACACAATCATAAATGTATCGTTTTCATATCATAGATGTTGTCAAGCCGAACACATTGCCTGCTCCCGTCTCTAAAATTAGACTGGGATTTTCAGACTGGGTGAAAAACAAGAGATTGCTATTTGAAAGAGTTTACGCAGATACTGTTAATTGTATAATGAACATGCATCACAGATTTAAACTCTGCTGCTGCTAACAAAGTAAGGAATCCTCAGCTTACTTGCTGTATTTGCTGTATTTTTATATATTTTGTAATCAACATGTTGCGGTCTTTCTTGGTCTATATACAAACTACTTCAAAGGTAGGAAAGACATGAGTTATTAAATTAACAACACTAAACAGAACATGCTAATGATTTAAAACATGTCAGGACATGAATATGTTAAAGACGGCGCCTAGGACTGTAACAATGGGGGAAATGATATTCAAAGTAGTGTCGACCTGAGGCATAGATATCAGTTATGACTCATGACATCTTCCTTTTCCACTAATTAAACAGACCTACAGCTTGCCAGAGAATCCCTGAAGTCTATAAAATGTTCATTGAATGATTAGTTGATAGATTGACTGATTCATTGATTGATAATGACACTGTTTAAGTAATGGGATACAGTAGAACAGAAAATAGATTTGTTTACTAAAGAGAGACTTTAGCAAAGACCATGTGGGCTGGCTTTGTTCATTACCAATGTTGACGCACAGGATATCTAAACATTAACCAGACGAATCAACTCAAACTGTCCTTCTCTTGCCTTCTCTCTCTCCCCGTCTCATTCTCCCCTTTCCCTCCCCCTCTCTATTTCTGGGATAATTTACATCAGTCCTTCCTCTACTCTCTGACCAGCCATGCTGTGAAAACACAGCCAAGTACACTTCCTGGTTTTTGTCATCTGTTTCATCACGGGGACAGTGTGCCACAAATTACAGCCTCAATTATCCCCTTCTCCCAGATACACACGTTGATGTGGCTTCACTAGATCATTTGTCATTTGTGTAATAATTTGTGTAAATAGTTTCTTTCACCTACTAAGGCTAGTATAAAAGAAAGACATATTTTAGATTGTTGGACATTTCAATTCTCAATACTCCCCTGTGGTAGTTTGTGATAGTTTGTCATCTTCAAAGTTGCTTTATTGTAATTTATTCTTACCCGAGGTCTTGGCTTTGGATTAAAGCTCTTTTGTCTAGCTTAGTGACCTTCGGTACGTAAAGCAGTCATCGACACAGCCTGTGTGATAGCTCTGATAGCGAGTCTGATGGGAGAGTTAATTACATGTAAATATCTGGGATGGGCCAGACATATAGTATGACGGCACCGTTTATTGTATGTCACACAACCGGTATGAAAACGCTAGTGTTGAGATTGTATCGTGACTGTGTTCGTGTGTGTGCTACAGACTTCCCAGTCAATTCTGTTTTCTTTTTCAGAGTTTCTTTGGAAAATTAAAGAACCTGTAAGTAGCCTACCGTGTAGATAAACGTTTTGTTCTTCATTCTTGTATGCCTTCCTTCTGACCAGAAATATAAAGCCACTGACATGACACAGCACGCAAGTAACATTTCTCATTACATTTTCATTACAGACACAGTGGGCCTCCAGCTCCACCCAAAAGAATAGGTGAGCCTTCAGGAAATCCCCATTATTATGCTCGTGGTTATAGGGTTCCTCTTTATGGAGGTTATAATGTGATGTTCTTCTTCTGCTCTCTATCTCTCTTCTCCCCAATTTCTCCCTCTCTTTCTCCATCCCCCTTCTCTACTTTCTCTCTGTCTCTATTCATTTGTTTCAGAGAACAATGCGGGGTATGGTGGCTGGCCAGAAGATGAGTTTGTAAGTAGAAAAACACACACATACACATTCACCCAGACTGACACACCAATGGATATTTTGTTGTGAGAGGTCCTGTGGAGTCATCTTGGCTTGTGTGTGTGTGTATCACAGGACGATGAGGATGGGAACACATATGAGGCTCCCCCCTGTGAGCGACCGGCCATGAAGGTTCCTCCCAGACATGTGGAGGAGAACGTCTATTTGGGTAACACCACCACTGTAGACTATCATTCTCATTTGGGATTTGCTCAAATCTGACTTTCATGGAAAGTATGCATTGAGGCCAATGGGAGTTTGGTGCGTGGATCTCAAGTTATAATTTGTATGTATTGTTTTGAGGTGTGTTTTTATGTGAAAAGACCATTTTCTTTGTTGCTGTTTTTGTGTTCCACAGATAGTTCTTCAGAGAGGTCCAATCGTGTTCTTCCCAAAAGGCAGGCAGCTCCGCCCCCAAGGCCAGCCAAGATGGCGCCCATGGGCAAAGCATCGGTAAACTGTCAGAGTATCAATGCCCATACCTACCTCTGACTAGCCTGTCTCTGTGTGTCTGCATACCTTTAGTGTTATTTAATGTTGTCTTTCCCCTCTATAGAAACAGCAGCCTCACCATCAGCCTGACCCTGAGGAGTTCTACATCGACCCCAACACCAAGAAACGTGAGACACCTCTCTCTATCCTCCCCTCTCTATCCTCCTCTCTCTATCCTCCTCTCTCTATCCTCCACTCTCTATCTCTATCCTCTTCTCTCTATCCTCCTCTCTCTCTATCTCTATCCTCCTCTCTCTATCTCTGTCCTCTTCTCTCTATCCTCCTCTCTGTCCTCTTCTCTGTATCCTCCTCTCTCTCTATCCTCTTCTCTCTATCCTCCTCTCTCTATCCTGCTCTCTGTCCGCTTCTCTCCATCCTCCTCTCTCTATCCTCCCCTCTCTATCCTCTCTCTATCCTCCCCTCTCTATCCTCCCCTCTCTATCCTCCTCTCTCTATCCTCTCTGTATCCTCCTCTCTCTATCCTCCCCTCTCTATCCTCCCCTCTCTATCCTCCCCTCTCTATCCTCCTCTCTCTATCCTCCCCTCTCTATCCTCCTCTCTCTATCCTCTCTCTATCCTCCTCTCTCTATCCTCCCCTCTCTATCTTCCCCTCTCTATCCTCCCCTCTCTATCCTCCCCTCTCTATCCTCCTCTCTCTATCCTCCCCTCTCTATCCTCCCCTCTCTATCCTCCTCACTCTATCCTCTCTCTATCCTCTCCTCTCTATCCTCCCCTCTCTATCCTCCCTCTCTCTATCCTCTCTCTATCCTCCTCTCTCTATCCTCCTCTCTGTATCCTCCTCTCTCTATCCTCCCCTCTCTATCCTCCTCTCTCTATCCTCCCCTCTCTATCCTCCTCTCTCTATCCTCCTCTCTCTATCCTCCCCTCCCTATCCTCCTCTCTCTATCCTCCTCTCTCTATCCTCCCCTCTCTATCCTCCCCTCTCTATCCTCCTCTCTCTATCCTCCCCTCTGTATCCTCTCTCTATCCTCCCCTCTCTATCCTCCTCTCTCTATCCTCCCCTCTGTATCCTCTCTCTATCCTCCCCTCTCTATCCTCCTCTCTCTATCCTCCTCTCTCTATCCTCCTCTCTCTATCCTCCTCTCTCTATCCTCCCCTCTCTATCCTCCTCTCTCTATCCTCCTCTCTCTATCCTCCTCTCTCTATCCTCCTCTCTCTATCCTCCCCTCTCTATCCTCCTCTCTCTATCCTCCTCTCTCTATCCTCCCCTCTCTATCCTCCTCTCTCTATCCTCCTCTCTCTATCCTCCTCTCTCTATCCTCCTCTCTCTATCCTCCCCTCTCTATCCTCCTCTCTCTATCCTCCTCTCTCTATCCTCCCCTCTCTATCCTCCCCTCTCTATCCTCCCCTCTGTATCCTCCTCTCTCTATCCTCCCCTCTGTATCCTCCTCTCTATCCTCCCCTCTCTATCCTCTCTGTCTCCTCCTCTCTCTATACATCCTCCTCTCCTCTTCCTCCCCTTATCCCTCTCATCTATCCTCCCCTCTTATCCTCCTATCTCTATCCTCCCCTCTCTATCCTCCTCTCTCTATCCTCCCCTCGGTATCCTCTCTCTATCCTCCCCTCTGTATCCTCCCCTCTCTATCCACCGCTCTCTATCCTCCCCCTGTATCCTACACTCTCTATCCTCCTCTCTCTATCCTCCGCTCTGTATCCTCCTCTCTCTATCCTCCTCTCTGTATCCTCCTCTCTCTATCCTCCCCTCTCTATCCCCTCTCTCCTATCCCCCTCTCTATCCTCCCCTCTCTACCTCCTCTCTGTATCCTCCTCTCTCTATCCCTCCTCATCTGTATCCTACTCTTCGTCCTCCTTCTCATCCTCCTCTTTGTTCCTCCTCTCTCGATCATCCCTCTGTATCCTCTCTGTATCCTCCCCTCTCTATCCTCCCCTCTGTCTCCTCCTCTCTCTATCCTCCCCTCTGTATCCTCTCTCTATCCTCCCCACTCTATCCTCCCCTCTCTATCCTCCCCTCTCTATCCTCCTCTCTCTATCCTCCTCTCTGTATCCTCCTCTCTCTATCCTCCCCTCTGTATCCTCTCTGTATCCTCCCCTCTCTATCCTCCTCTCTGTATCCTCCCCTCTCTATCCTCTCTCTATCCTCCCATCTGTATCCTCCTACTCTATCCTCCCCTCTGTATCCTCCTCGCTCTATCCTCCCCTCTGTATCCTCTCTCTATCCTCCCCTCTCTATCCTCCCCTCTCTATCCTCCTCTCTGTATCCTCCTCTCTGTATCCCTCCTCTCTCTATCCTCCCCTCTGTATCCTCTCTCTATCCTCCCCTCTCTATCCTCCCCTCTCTATCCTCCCCTCTCTATCCTCCCCTCTCTATCCTCCTCTCTCTATCCTCCCCTCTGTATCCTCTCTCTCTCCTCCCCTCTCTATCCTCCCCTCTCTATCCTCCTCTCTCTATCCTCCCCTCTGTATCCTCCCCTCTCTATCCTCCCCTCTGTATCCTCTCTCTAT